>NW_019262707.1:90792-109265 GCF_002742605.1 Olea europaea var. sylvestris | reverse complement strand
CAATTAACACCTGACAACAATGCAAGTGTCAAACAACGTGTCAAAAATCAGTGTACAACTAGCAAAGTTCAATCGATAAAAACCTTGCTACATGTACACCATGGTGTTCACTTTACTTTACCCTTTACATTGTAACATTACCCGGTTGGACACTTTAAATTTCAAATAGTTTTTTCACCCAATTGACTCTTCACAACAATGCAAGTGTCAAACAACGTGTCAAAAATCAGTGGACAAATCGCAAAGTTCAATCGGTAAGAACCTTGCTACATGTACATAATGGTGTACACTTTAGTTTACACATTGCCAAGTAACATTACTCTGTTGGACAGTTTAAATTTCAAACAATTTTCCCATCTAATTGACACTTGACTACAATGCAAGTGTCAAACAACGTGTCAAAAATCAGAGTACAAATAGAAAAGTTCAATATGCAAGGACCACGCTACATAGACACTATGGTGTACACTTTAGTTTACTTGTCGCGTGACATTATCATGTTGGACATTTTAAATTTCAAATAGTTTTCCCATCTAATTGACACTTGACAACAATTCAAGTGTCAAACAGCATGTTCAAAATCAGTGTACAAATAGCAAAGTTCAATCGGTAAGAACCTTACTACATGTACACTATGTGTACACTTTAGTTTACACTTTGCCACGTAACATATCCCTATTAAAGAATTTAAATTTCAAACAGTTTTTCCATCCCATGGACACTTGACAACAATGCAAGTGTCAAACAACGTGTCAGTGTACAAATAGCAAAGTTCAATCAGTAAAAACCTTTAGGCATGTACACTATGGTGTACACTTTAGTTTATACTTTGTCACGTGACATTAACATGTCAGACAGTTCAAATTTCAAACAATTTTCCCGTCGAATTGACACTTGACAACAATGCAAATGTCAAATAGTTTGTGAAAAATTAGTGTATAAATAGGAAAGTTCAGTTGATAAGGACCATTCTACACATACACTATTGTGTACACTTTTAAGTTTCAAATATTACCCTGTTGGACATTACCCAATTGGACTGTTTAAATTTCAAACGTGACATTGCCCTATTGAAAAGTTTATATTTCAAACTGTTTTCCCATCCAATTGACCCTTGACAGCAATGCAAGTGTCAAACAATGTGTCAAAAATCAGTGTACAAATAGCAAATTTAAATCGGTAAGAACCTTACGACATGTACACTATGGTGTACACTTTAGTTTACACTTTGCCATGTGACATTATCATGTTGGACAGTTAAAATTTCAAACAGTTTTCCCATCCAATTAACACTTGATAACAATGCAAGTGTCGAACAACGAGTCAAAAATCGGTGTACAAATAGTAAAGTTCAACCGGTAAGAACCTTGCTACATGTACACTATGGTGTACACTTTAGTTTACACTTTGTCATATGAAATTACTCTATTGGAGAGTTTAAATTTCAAATAGTTTTCCCATCCAATTGACACTTGACAACAATACCAGTGTTAAACAACTTGTCAAAAATCAGTGTACAAATAGCAAAGTTCAATCGGTAAAAACATCGCGACATGTACACTATGGTGTACACTTTAGTTTACACTTTGCCACGTGACATTACTCTGTTGGACAGTTTAAATTTCATACTATTTTTCCATCCAATTAACACCTGACAACAATGCAAGTGTCAAACAACGTGTCAAAAATCAGTGTACAAATAGTAAAGTTCAATCGGTAAGAACCTTTCTATATGTGCACTTTAGTTTACACTTTTTCATGTGAAATTACTCTTGGAGAGTTTAAATTTCAAACATTTTTCACATCCAATTTATACTTGACAACAATGCAAGTGTCAAACAACGGGTAAAAAATTAGTGTAAAAATAGCAAAGTTCTGTCGGTATGAACCTTGCTACACGTAAAGTATGGTGCACAGTTTAGTTTACACTTTGCCACGTGACATTACCCTCTTTGACAGTTTAAATTTCAAACAGTTTTTGCATCCAATTAACACTTGACAACAATGCAAGTATCAAACAACGTGTCAAAAGTCAGTGTATAAATAGCAAAGTTAAATCGGTGTGAACCTTGCAACATGTACACTATGGTGTTAACTTTAGTTTACACATTGCCACGTGACATTACCCTGTTGGATAGTTTAAATTTCAAATAGACTTCCCATCCAATTGATGCTTGCCAACAATGCAAGTGTCAAACTACGTGTCAAAAATCAGTGTAGAAATAGGAATGTTCAATCGATAAGAACCTTTGGACATGTACGCTATGGTGTACACTTTAGTTTACACGTTGCCACGTGACATTATCCTATTGGACAGTTTAAATTTCAAACAATTTTCCCATCTAATTGACAGTTGACAACAATGAAAGTGTCAAACAACGTGTCAAAAATCATTGTACAAATTGGAATGTTCAAACGGTGGGAACCTTGCTACACGTACACTATGGAGCACACTTTAGTTTGCACTTGGCAACATGACATTACCCTGTATGACAGCTTAAATTTCAAATAGTTTTTCCATCCAATTGACACTTGACAACAATGCAAGGGTTAATCAACGTGTAAAAAATTAGTGTACAAATAGCAAAGTTCAATCAATAAGAACCTTGCGACAAGTACACTATTGTGTACACTTTAGTTTATACTTTGCCACATGACATTACCCTGTTGGACAGTTTAAATTTCAAAAACTTTTCCCATCCAGTTGACACTTGATTACATTGCAAGTGTGAAACAACGTGTCCCAAATCAATGTACAAATAGCAAAGTTCTGTCGGTAAAAACCAAGCTATAAGTACACTATGGTGTACACTTTAGTTTACACTTTACCACATGGCATTAACCTGTTGTACAATTTAAATTTCGAACAGTTTTCCTATCCAATTGACACTTGACAACAATACAAGTGACGAACGTGTCAAAAATCGGTGTACAAATAGAAAAGTTCAATAGGTAAGAACCTTGCGACATGTACACTATGGAATATACTTTAGTTTACACTTTGCCACCTGACACTATCCTGTTGGACAGTTTAAATTTCAAACTATTTTCCCATCCGGGTGACACTTGACTACATTGCAAGTGTGAAACAACGTGTCCGAAATCAGTGTACAAATAGCAATGTTCAACCGGTAAGGACCTAGCTATACGTACACAAGGGGTTAACTTTAGTTTACACTTTGCCACGTGACATTGCCCTATTGGAAAATTTAAATTTCAAACAGTTTTCCCATCCAATTGACACTTGACAACAATGTAAGAGCTGAACATGTCAAAAATCGGTGTACAAATAGCAAAGTTTAATTGGTAAGAACCTTGCCACATGTACACTATGGAATACACTTTAGTTTACACTTTTTCATGTGTCATTACCCTATTGGACAGTATAAATTTCAAATAGTTTTCCCAACCGATTCACACTTGAGAATAATACAAATGTCAAATAACGTATCAAAAATTAGTATACAAATAGCAAAGTTCAATCGGTAAGAACCTTGAGACCTGTACAATATGGCGTACAGTTTAATTTACACTTTACCACATGACACTACCCTGCTGGATAGTTTAAATTTCAAACAGTTTTCCCATCCAATCGACACTGTACAATAATGGAAGTGACAAACAACGTGTCCAAAATCAGTGTACAAATAGCAAAGTTCAATTGTTAAGAACCTTGCGACATGTACACTATGGGGTACACTTTAGCTTATACTTTGCCACGTGATTTAGTTTACACTTTGCCACGTGTCATTACCCTGTTGGACAGTTCAAATTTCAAACAATTTTTCCATCCAATTGACACTTGAGAACAATGCAAGTGTCGAACAACGTGTCAAAATTTATTGTACAAATAGCAATGTTCAATTGGTAAGAATCTTGCCACATGTACACTATAGTGTACATGTGGCATGGTTCTTACCGATTGAACTTTGCTATTTGTATACTAATTTTTGATACGTTATTTGACATTTGTATTATTCTCAAGTGTGAATCGGTTGGGAAAACTATTTGAAATTTATACTGTCCAATAGGGTAATGTCACGTGGCAAAGTGTAAACTAATGTGTACACTATAGTGTACACATTAGTTTACACTTTGCCACGTGATAGTACCCTATTAGACAGCATAAATTCCAAAAAGTTTTCCCATCCAATCGACACTGTACAATAATGGAAGTGACAAACAACGTGTCCAAAATCAGTGTACAAATAGCAAAGTTCAATTGTTAAGAACCTTGCGACATGTACACTATGGTGTACACCTTTGTTTACACTTTGCTACGTGGCACTACCCTGCAGGATAGTTTAAATTTCAAACAGTTTTCCCATCCAACTGACACTTGAGAACAATGCAAGTGTCAAACAACGTGTCAAAATTTAATGCACAAATAGCAATGTTTAATCGGTAAGAACCTTGCCACATGTACACAATGGTGTACACTTTAGTTCACACTTTGCCACATGACATTACCCTATTGGACAGTATAAATTTCAAACAGTTTCCCATCCAATTCACACTTGAGAACAATCCAAGTGCCAAACAACGTGTCAAAAATTAGTGTACAAATAGCAAAGTTCAATAGGTAAAACCTTGCGACATGTACACTATGGTGTACACTTTAGTTTACACTTTATACGTGACACTACCCTGCTGAATCGTTTAAATTTCAAACAATTTTTCCATCCAATTAACACCTGAGAAAAATGCAAGTGTCAAACAACGTGTCAAAATTTAATGCAGAAATAGCAATGTTCAATTGATAAGAATCTTGCCACATGTACACTATAGTGTACACATTAGTTTACACTTTGCCACGCATCATTACCCTGTTGGACAGTTTAAATTTCAAACAGTTTTTCCATCCAATTGACACTTGACAACAATGCAAGTGTCAAACAACGTGTCAAAAATAACAGTTTTCCCATTCAATTGACACTTGACAAAAATGCAAGTGTCGAACAACGTGTCAAAAATCAGTGTACAAATAGCAAAGTTCAATCGGTAAAAACCATGCCACATGTACACTATGGTGTACACTTTAGTTTACACTTTGCCACGTGACAGTACCCTATTAGACACCATAAATTTCAAAAAGTTTTCCCATCCAATCGACACTCTACAATAATGGAAGTGACAAATAACGTGTCCAAAATCAGTGTACAAATAACAAAGTTCAATCGGTAAGAACCTTGTGACATGTACACTATGGTTCACACCTTTGTTTACACTTTACCACGTGACACTATCCTGCTGGACAGTTTAAATTTCTAACAGTTTTCTCATCCAATTGACACTTGACAACAATCCAAGTTTCAAACAATGTGTCAAAATTTATTGTACAAATAGCAATGTTCAATCGGTAAGAACTTTGCTACGTGTACACTATTATGTGCACTTTAGTTTACGCTATACCACGTGACATTACCCTGTTGGACTGTTTAAATTTTAAACAGTTTTCCCATCCAATTGACACTTAACAAAAATAAAAGTGTCAAACAATGTGTCAAAAATCAGTGTACAAGTAGCAAAGTTCAATCGGTAAGAACCATGCTACATGTACACTATGGTGTACACTTTAGTTCACACCTTGCCACGTGACATTACCCCGCTGGACAGTTTAAATGTCAAACTATTTTTCCATCCAATTGACACTTGAAAACAATGCAAGTGTCAAAAATCAGTGTACAAATAGCAATGTTCGATCGGTAATGACCTTGCTACATGTACACTATGGTGTACACTTTAGTTTACAATTTGCCACGTGACATTACCTTGCTGGACAGTTTAAATTTCAAACAATTTTTCCATCCAATTGACACTTGACAAGAATGCAAGTGTCAAACAATGTGTTGAAAATTAGTGTACAAATAGCAAAGTTCAATCGGTAAAAACCTTACGACAAGTACAATATGGTGTACATTTTAGTTTACACTTTGTCACGTGACATTACCCTGTTGGGCAGTTTAAATTTCAAATAGTTTTCCCTTCCAGTTGACACTTGACTACATTTCAAGTGTGAAACATCGTGTCCAAAATCAGTGTACAAATAGCGAAGTTCAATCGGTAAGAACCTTGCGACATGTACACTATGGTGTACACCTTTTTTTACACTTTACCACGTGACACTACCCTGCTGGACAGTCTAAATTTCTAATAGTTTTCCCATCCAATTGAAACTTGACAACAATGCAAGTGTCAAACAACGTGTCAAAATTTAGTGTACAAGTAGCAATGTTCAATCGGTAAGAACCTTGCCATATGTACACTGTAGTGTACACTTTAGTTTACACGATGCCATGTGACATTACCCTGTTGGACAGTTTAAATTTCAAACAATTTTTCCATCCTGTTGACACTTGACAACAATACAAGTATTAAACAATATGTCAAAAATCAGTGTACAAATTACAAAATTCAATCGGTAAGAACCTTACAAGTATCAAACAGTGTGTCAAAAATCAACATACAAATAGCTAAGTTCCTTTGGTAAGAACCTTGCTTTATGTACACTTCAGTTTACACTTTGCCATGTGATATTATCTTGTTGGACAGTTTAAATTTCAATCAGTTTTCCCATCCAATTTACACTTGACAACAGTGTAAGTGTCAAACAACGTGTCCCAAATTAGTGTACAAATAATAGTTTTCCCATCCAATGGACACTTGACAACAAGGAAAGTGATAAATAACATGTCAAAAATCAGTATACAAATAGCAAAGTTCATTTGGTAAGACCTTGCTACATGTACACGATGGTACACACTTTAGTTTACACTTTTCCACGGGACATTACCCTGTCGGACAGTTTATGTTTCAAACAATTTTCTCATCCAATCGACACTTGACAACAATGCAAGTGTCAACCAACATGTCAAAAATCAGTGTACGAATAGTAAAGTTCAATCGATAAGAACCGTGCAAAATGTACACAATGGAGTACACTTTAGTTTAAACTTTGCCACGTGACACTACCCTACTGGACAGTTTAAATTTAAAACTATTTTCGATCCAATTAACACTTGACAACATTACAAGTGTCAAACAACGTGTCAAAAATCAGTGTACAAATAGCAAAGTTCAAATGGGACCTTGCTATATGTACACTATGGTGTACACTTTAGTTTACACTTTGCCACGTGAAATTACACTATTGGACAATTTAAATTTCAAACAGTTTTCCCGTCCAATGGACACTTGACAACAATGCAAGAGTTAAACAACGTGTCAAAAATTAGTGTACAAATAGCAAAGTTCAATTGGTAAGAACCTTGCTACATGTACAGTATGGTGTAGACTTTGGTCTATAATTTGCCACGTGACATTACCCTGTTGGACAGTTTAAATTTGAAACAGTTTTCCCATGAAATTGATGCTTGACAACAATGCAAGTGTCGAACAACATGTCAAAAATTAGTGTACAAATAGCAATTTTCAATCGGCGAGAACCTAGCTACATGTAAACTATGGTGTACACTTTAATTTACACTTTGCCACGTGACATTATCCTATTGGACAATTTAAATTTCAAACTATTTTCCCATCCAATTGACACTTGGAAACAATGTAAGTGTCAAACAAATTGTAAAAAATCAGTGTACAAATATCAATGTTCAATCGGTAAGGACTCTGCTACATGTACACTAAGGTGTACACTTTAGTTTACACTTTGTCATGTGACATTACCTTGTTGGATAGTATAAATTTCAAACAGTTTTTCCAAACAATTGACACTTGACAACAATACAAGTGTCGAACAACGTGTCAAAAATCAGTGTACAAATAGCAAAGTTCAATCGGTAAGAACTTTACTATATTTACACTATGGTGTACACTTTAATTTACAATTTACCACGTGACGATACCCTGTCAGATAGTTTAAATTTGAAACAGTTTTCCCATCCGATTGAAACTTGACAACAATGCATTTATCGAACAACATGTCAAAAATCAATGTAGAAATAGCAATGTTCAATCAGTAAGAACCTACCTACATGTAAACTATGGTGTACAGTTTAGTTTAAACTTTGCCACGTGACATTACCCTGATGGACAATTTAAATTTCTAACTATTTTCCCATCCAATTGACACTTGGCAACAATGCAAGTGTCAAACAAATTGTAAAAAATTAGTGTAGAAATAGCAATGTTCAATCGGTAAGGACTCTACTACATGTACACTAAGGTGTACAGTTTAGTTTACACTTTGTCACGTGACATTACCTTGTTAGATAGTATAAATTTCAAACAGTTTTCCCATCCAATTGACAATTGACAACAATGCAAGTATCAAACAACGTGTCCAAAATCAGTGTACAAATAGCAATATTCAATCGGCAAGAATCTTGCTCTACGTAGACTATGGTGCACACACTTTAGTTACACTTTATCACATGACGTTACCCTGCTGGACAGTTTAAATTTCAAACTATTTTTTATCCAATTGAAACTTGACTACAATGCAAGTGTATATCAACATGTAAAAAATAAGTGTACAAATGGCAAAGTTTAATCGGTAAAAACCTTGCTATAAGTATACTATGTTGTACACTTTAGTTTACAGTTTGCCTTGTGATATTACCCTGTTGGACAATTTAACTTTAAAACAATTTTCCCATCCAATTGACACTTGACAACAATGAAAGTGTCAAACAATGTGTCAAAAATCTGTGTATAAGTAGCAAAGTTCAATCGGTAAGAACCTTGCTACATGTACACTTTGGTGTACACTTTAGTTTACAATTTACCACGTGACATTACCCTGTTGGATAGCTTAAATTTCAAACAGTTTTCCCATCCAATTGACACTTGACAACAATACAAGTGCCAAACGACGTGTCAAAAATCAGTGTACAAATAGCAATGTTCAATCGGTAAGAACCTTGCGAAAAGTACACTATGGTGTACACTTTTGTTTACATTTTGCCACGTGACATTACCCCGTTGGACAGTTTAGATTTCAAACAATTTTCCCATCCAGTTGACACTTGACTACATTGCAAGTACGAAACAACGTGTCCAAAATCAGTGTACAAATATCAAAGTTCAATCGGTAGGAACCTTGCTATAAGTACACTATGGTGTACACTTTAGTTTACACTTTGCCACGGGACATTACCCCGTTGGACAATTTAACTTTCAAACAATTTTTCCATCCAATTAACACTTGACAACAATGCAATTGTCAAACAACATGTCAAAAATCTGTGTACAAGTAGCAAAGTTCAATCGGTAAGAACCTTGCTACATGTACACTTTGGTGTACACATTAGTTTACAATTTGCCACATGACATTACCCTGTTGGATAGTTTAAATTTCAAATAGTTTTCCCATTCAATTGACACTTGACAATAATACAATTGTCAAACAACGTATTAAAAATCAATGTACAAATAGGAAAGCTCAATCGGTAAGAAACTTGCTACATGTACACTATGGTGTACACTTTAGTTTACAATTTGCCACGTGACATTACCCGTTTGGACAATTTAAATTTCAAATAGTTTTTCCATCAAATTGACACTTGACAATAATGCAAATGTCAAACAGCGTGTCCAAAATAAGTGTACAAATAGCAAAGTTCAATCGGTAACAACCTAACTGCATGTACAAAATGGTGTACACTTTAGTTTATACTATGCCACTTGACAATACCCAACTTGACAGTTGAAATTTCAAACAGTTTTTCCATCCAATTGACACTTGAAAACAATGCAAGTTTCAAACAATGTGTAAAAAATTAGTGTTCAAATAGCAAAGTTCAATCGGTAAGAACCTTGCTACATGTACACTGTGGTGTAGACACTTTAGTTCACACTGCGCTACGTGACATTACCCTGTTGGACAATTTAAATTTCAAATAGTTTTTCCATCCAATTGACATTTGATAATAATGCAAGTGTAAATGAACATGTCAAAAATCAGTGTACAAATTACAAAGTTCAATCGGCAAGAACATTGCGACAAGTACACTACGGTGTACACTTTAGTTTACACATTGCCACGTGGCATTACCCTATTAGACAGTTTAAATTTCAAACAGTTTTCCCACCCAGTTGACACTTGACTACATTGCAAATGTGAAATAATGTGACCAAAATCAGTGTACAAATAGCAAAGTTCAATCGGTAAGAACCTTGCTATAAGTACCCTATGGTGCACACTTTAGTTTACACTTTGCCACGTGACATTAACTAGTTGGACAGTTTAAATTTCAAATAGTTTTTCCATCCAATTGACGCTTGACAACAACGCAAGTGTCAAACGTGTTAAAAATTAGTGTACAATTAGCAAATTTCTATCGGTAAGAACCTTGCTGCATGTATACTATGGTGTACACTTTAGTTGATACTTTGCCACGTGACATTACCCCGTTGGACAGTTTAAATTTCAAACTATTTTTCCATCCAATTGACACTTGAAAATAATGCTAGTGTCAAACAACGTGTCAAAAATCAGTGTACAAATAGCAATGTTCAATCGGTAAGGACCTTGCTAAGTGTACACTATGGTGTACACTTTAGTTTACAATTTGCCATGTGACATTACCTTGCTGGACAGTTTGAATTTCAAACAGTTTTCCCATCCAATTGATACTTGACAACAATACAAGTGTAAATCAACGTGTAAAAAATCAGTGTACAAGTAGCAAAGTTCAACCGGTAAGAACCTTGCGACAATGGTGTACACTTCAGTTTACACTTTACTACGTGGCATTACCCTATTGGACAGTTTAAATTTCAAACAGTTTTCCCTTCCAGTCGACACTTGACTACATTGCAAGTGTGAAAGAACGTGACCAAAATCAGTGGACAAATAGCAAAGTTCAATCGGTAAGAACCTTACTATAAGTACACTATAGCGCACACTTCAATTTACACTTTGCCACATGACATTAACCTATTGGACAGTATAAATTTCAAACAGTTTTTCCATCCAATTGACACTTGACCACACTGCAAGAGTCAAACAACGTGTCAAAAATCAGTGTACAAGTAGAAAATTTCAATCGGTAAGAACCTTGCTACATGTACACTTTGGTGTACACTTTAGTTAACAATTTGCCACATGACATTAACCTATTGGACAGTTTAAATTTCAAAAAAATTTCCCATCTAATTGGTGCTTGACAACAATGTAAATGTCGAACAACGTGTGAAAAATCAGTGTCCAAATAGCAAAGTTCAATCAGTTAGAAACTTGCTACATGTACACTATGATGTACACTTTAATTTACAATTTACCATGCGACAATACCCTGTTGGACAGTTTAAATTTCAAACAATTTTTCCATCAAATTGACACTAGACAACAATGCAAGTGTCAAACAACGTTCAAACAACGTGTCCAAAATCAGTGTACAAATAGCAATGTTCAATCGGTAACAACCTAGCTGCATGGACATTATGGCGTATACTTTAGTTTATACTTTGCCACTTAACACTACCCTACTTGACAGTTTAAATTTTAAACAAAATTACCCTCCAATTGACACTTGACTACAATGCAAGTGTCAAACAATGTGTCAAAACTCAGTGTTCAAATAGCAAAGTTCAATCGGTAAGAACCTTGCTACATGTACACTATGGTGTATATACTTTAGTTCACACTGTGCCACGTGACATTACCCTGCTGGACAATTTAAATTTCATACAATTTTTCCATCCAATTGACACTTGATAAAAATGCAAGTGTAAATCAATGTGTCAAAAATCAGTGTACAAATTGCAAAGTTCAATCGGTAAGAATCTTACAACAAGTACACTATGGTGTACACTTTAGTTTACACTTTGCCACGTGACATTACCTTGTTGGACAGTTTAAATTTCAAACACTTTTCTCATCCCATTGACACTTGACAACAATGCAAGTGTCCAACAATGTGACAAAATTCAGTGTACAAATAGCAAAGTTCAATCGGTAAGAACCTTGCTACATGTACACTATGGTGCACACTTTAATTTACACTTTGCCACATGGTAATACACTACTGGACAGTTTAAATTTCAAACAATTTTCCCTTCCAATTGACACTTGACAATAATGCAAGTGTCAAACAACATGTCAAAAATCAGTGTACAAATAGCAAAGTTCAATCGAAAATAATCTTTCTACACGTACACTATGGTGTACACTTCAGGTCACACTTTGCCACGTGATATTACCCTGTTGGACTGTTTAAATTTCAAACTTATCTCCCATCCAATTGACACTTAAAAATAATGCAAGTGTCGAATAATGTGTTTAAAATCAATATACAAATAGCAATGTTCAATCGGTAAGAAACTTGCTACGTGTACACTTTAATTTACAATTTTCCACGTGACATTACCCTGTTGGACAGTTTAAATTTCAAACAATTTTTCCATCAAATTGACACTTGACAGCATTGCAAGTGTCAAACAACGTGTCAAAAATACGTGTACAAATAGCAATGTTCAATCGATAATAACCTAGCTGCACGTGCACTATGGTGTACACTTTAATTTACATTTTGCCACTTGAAACTACCCTCCTTCACAGTTTAAATTTCAAACAAAACTCCCATCCAATTGACACTTGACAGCAATGTAAACGTCAAACAATGTGTCAAAAATTAGTGTTCAAACAGCAAAGTTCAATCGGTAAGACATTGCTACATGTACACAATGGTGTACATACTTCAGTTCACACTGTGCCACGTGACATTACGATGCTGGGCAATTTAAATTTCTAACAGTTTTCCATCCAATTGACAATTGATAACAATGCAAGTGTAAATCAACGTGTCAAATATAAGAGTACAAATAGTAAAGTTCAATCGGTAAGAACCATGCAACACGAACACTATTGTGTACGCTTTAGTTTACACTTTACCACGTGACACTACCCTACTGAACATTTTAAATTTCAAACTAGTTTCCCATCTAATTGACACTTGACAATAATGCGAGTGTCAAACAACGTGTCAAAAATTAATGTACAAATTGTAATGTTCAATCGGTAAGAACCTTACTACATGTGCACTATGGTGTACACTTTAGTTTTCAATTTACCACGTGACATCCAATTGACACTTGACAACAATGCAAGTGTCCAACAATGTGTCAAAAATCAGTGTACAAATAACAAAGTTCAATCGGAAAGAAACTTGCTACATGTACACTATGGTGTACACTTTAATCTACAATTTACCACGTGACATTACCCTGTTGGGCAGTTTAAAGTTGAAACAGTTTTTCCATCAAATTGACACTTGACAACAATGCAAGTGTCAAACAACGTGTTAAAAATCAGTGTACAAATAGCAATGTTCAATCGGTAACAACCTAGCTGCATGTACACTATGGCGTACACTTTAGTTTATACTTTGCCACTTAACACTACCCTGCTCGACAGTTTAAATTTCAAACAAAATTACCATCTAATTGACACTTGACAACAATGCAAGTGTCAAACAATATGTTAAAACTCAGTGTCCGAATAGCAAAGTTCAATCGATAAGAACCTTGCTACATGTACACTATGGTGTACATACTTTAATTCACACTGTGCCACGTGACATTACCCTGCTGGACAATTTAAATTTCATACAATTTTTCCATCCAATTGACACTTGATAAAAATGCAAGTGTAAATCAATGTGTCAAAAATCAATGTACAAATTGCAAAGTTCAATCGATAAGAATCTTGCCTCAAGTACACTATGGTGTACATCTTAGTTTACACTTTGCCATGTGACATTACCCTGTTGGACAGTTAAATTTCAAACACTTTTCTCATCCCATTGACACTTGACAACAATGCAAGTGTCTAACAATGTGTCAAAAATCAGTGTACAAATAGCAAAGTTCAATCGGTAAGAACGTTGCTACATGTACACTATGGTGCACACTTTAGTTTACACTTTGCCACGTGGCAGTACACTGCTGGACAGTTTAAATTTCAAACAATTTTCCCTTCCAATTGAGACTTGACGACAATACAAGTGTCAAACAACATGTCAAAAATCAGTGTACAAATAGCAAAGTTCAATCGAAAAGAACCTTTCTACGCGTACACTATGGTGTACATTTCAGTTCACACTTTATCACGTGACATTATCCTGTTGGACAGTTTAAACTTCAATATATTTTCCCATCCAATTGACACTTAAAAACAATGCAAGTGTCGAATAACATGTCAAAAATCAATATACAAATAGCAATGTTCAATCGGTAAGAAACTTGCTACATGTACACTATGGTGTACACTTTAATTTACAATTTGCCAAGGGACATTACCCTGTTGGATAGTTTAAATTTCAAACAGTTTTTCCATCAAATTGACACTTGACAACAATGCAAGTGTCAGACAACGTGTCAAAAATAAGTGTACAAATAGCAATGTTCAATCGCTAATAACCTTGCTGCACGTACACTATGGTGTACACTTTAGTTTACATTTTACCACTTGACACTACCCTGCTTAACAGTTTAAATTTCAAACAAAATTCCCATCCAATTGACACTTGACAACAATGCAAGTGTCAAACAATGTGTCAAAATTTAGTGTTCAAATAGCAAAGTTCAATCGGTAAGAACCTTGCTACATGTACACAATGGTGTACGTACTTTAGTTCACACTGTGCCACGTGACATTACACTGCTGGGCAATTTAAATTTCAAACAGTTTTTCCATCCAATTGACAATTGATAACAATGCAAATGTAAATCAACGTGTCAAAAATAAGAGTACAAATAGTAAAGTTCAATAGGTAAGAACCATGCAACACGAACACTATGGTGTGCACTTTAGTTTACACTTTACCAAGTGACACTACCCTACTGAACATTTTAAATTTCAAACTATTTTCCCATCTGATTGACACTCGACAACAATGCAAGTGTCAAACAATGTGTTAAAAATTAATGTACAAATAGTAATGTTCAATCGGTAAGAACCTTAGTACATGTACACTATGGTGTACACTTTAGTCATCAATTTGCCATGTGACATTACCCTGTTGGACAGTTTAAATTTCAAACAGTTTTCCCATCCAATTGACACTTGACAACAATGCAAGTGTCCAACAATGTGTCAAAAATCAGTGTACAAATAGCAATGTTCAATCGGTTAGAAACAAGCAACATGTACACTAAGGTGTACACTTTAGTTTACACTTTGTCATTCGATAGTACCCTGTCAGATAGTATAAATTTCAAACAATTTTTCATCCACTTGATACTTAACAACAATGAAAGTTTCAAACAACATGTCAAATATCAGTGTTCAAATAGCAAAGTTCAATCGGTAAGAACCTTGATACATGTACACTATAGTGTACACTTTAGTTTACATGTTGCCACGTGGCATTATCCTATTGGAAAGTTTAAATTTCAAATTGTTTTCCCATCCAGTTGACACTTGAAAACAATGCAAGTGTAAATTAACGTGTTAAAAATCAGTGTACAAATTGCAATGTTCAATCGATAAGAACCTTACTACATGTACACTATGGTGTACACTTTCGTTTACACTTTGTCACGTGACATTACCCTGTTGGACAATTTAAATTTCAAACTATTTTCCCATCCAACTCACACTTGAAAACAATGCAAGTGTAAATTAACGTGTCAAAAATCAGTGTATAAATTGTAATGTTCAATCGGTATGGATCTTGCTACAGGTACACTGTAGTGTTCACTTTAGTTTACAATTTGCCACGTGACATTACCCCATTGGACAGTTTAAATTTGAAATAGTTTTCCCATCCAATTGACACTTTACAACAATGCAAGTGTCTTACAATGTGTTAAAAATCAGTTTACAAATAGTAATGTTCAATCGGTAAGGACCTTGCTATATTTACACTATGGTGTACACTTTAGTTTACACTTTTCCACATGACATTATCCTGTTGGACAGTTCAAAGTTTAAACAATTTTTCCATCCAGTTGACACTTGATTACATTGCAAGTATGAAACAACGTGTCCAAAATCAGTGTACAAATAGCAAAGTTCAATCAGTAAGAACATGCTATAAGTACATTATGGTGCACACTTTAGTTTACACTTTGCCACGTAACATCACCCTGTTTGACAGTTTAAATTTCGAATAGTTTTTCCATCCAATTGACACTTGACAACAATGCAGGGGTCAAAGAACAAGTCAAAAATCATTGTACGAATAGCAAAGTTCAATCGGTAAAAACCTTGCTACATGTAAACTTGGTGTACACTTTAGTTTACACTTTGCCACGTCACATTACCCTGTTCGACAGTTTAAATTTCAATCAGTTTTCCCGTCCAATTGACAATTGACAACAATGCTAGTGCCAAATAACGTGTCAAAAGTCTGTGTACAAATAGCAAAGTTCAATCTGTAAGAACATAGCTACATGTACACTATGGTGTACACTTTAGTTTACAATTTGCCCACGTGACATTATCCTATTGGACAGTTTAAATTTCAAACAGTTTTCCCATCCAATTGACAGTTGACAACAATGCAAGTGTCAAACAACGTATAAAAAATTAATGTACAAATAGTAATGCACAATCGGTAAGAACCTTACAACATGTACACTAGGGTGTACACTTTTGTTTTCAATTTGTCACGTGACATTACCCTATTGTACAGTTTAAATTCCAAATAGTTTTTCCATCCAATTGACACTTGACAACAATGCAAGTGTCAAATAACGTGTCAAAAATCAGTGTACAAATAGTAATGTTCAATCGGTTAGAACCTTGCAACATGAACACTATGGTGTAAACTTTAGTTTATACTTTACCACTCGATAGTACCCTATTAGACAGTATAAATTTTAAATATTTTTCCTATCCAATTGATTCTTGACAACAATGCAAGTTTCAAACCACGTGTCAAAAACCAGTGTTCAAATAGCAAAGTTCAATCGGTAAGAACCTTTCTACATGTGCACTATGGTGTACACTTTAGTTTACACTTTGCCACGTGACGTTACCCTATTGCACAGTTTAAATTTAAAACTATTTTCCCATCAAATTGACACTTGAAAACAATACAAGTGTAAATTAACGTGTCAAAAATCAGTAAACAAATTGCAATGTTCAATCAATAAGAACCTTACAACATGTACTCTATGGTGTACACTTTAGTTTACAGTTTACCACGTGACATTACCCCATTGTACGGTTTAAATTTCAAACTATTTTCCCATCCAATAGACACTTGAAAACAATGCAAGTGTAAATTAACGTGTCAAAAATCAGTGTACAAATCGTAATGTTCAATCGGTAAAGACCTTGCTACATGTACACTATGGTGTACACTTTATTTTACAATTTACCACGTGTCATTACCCCGTTGGATAGTTTAAATTTGAAGTTTTCCCATCAAATTGACACTTGAAAACAATGCAAGTGTCAAATAACGTGTCAAAAATCAGTGTACAAACAGCAATGTTCAATCGGTAAAGACCTTGCTACATTTACACTATGGTATACACTTTAGTTTACACTTTTCCACGTGACATTATCCTGTTGGACAGTTTAAATTTCAGACAATTTTACCATCCAATTGACACTTTACTACATTGCAAGTGTAAAACAACGTGTCCAAAATCACTGTAGAAATATCAAAGTTCAATCGGCAAGAACCTGTTATATTTACACTATGGTGTACACTTTAGTTTTCACTTTGCCACGTGACATTACCTTGTTGGACAATTTGAAGTCCAAATAGTTTTTCCATCCAATTTACACTTGACAACAATGCAAGTGTCAAACATCAGTGTACAAATAGCAAAGCTCAATCGGTAAGAACCTTGTTACATGTAAACTATGGTGTACACTTTAGTTCACAATTTGCCACGTGTCATGACCCCATTGGACAGTTTAAATTTGAAACAGCTTTCCCATCCAATTGACACTTGACAACAATGTAAGTGTCAAACGACGTGTCAAAAATCAGGGTGCAAATAGCAATGTTCAACCGGTAAGAACCTAACTACATGTACACTATGTTATACACGCTTTAGTTTCACTTTGTCACATAACATTACCCCTCTAGACAGTTTAAATTTCAAACTATTTTTCCTATTAACACTTGAAAACAATGCAAGTGTAAATTAACGTGTAAAAATCAGTGTACAAATAATAAAGTTCAACCGGTAAGAACCTAGTGACAAGTACACTATGGTGTAGACTTTAGTTTACACATTGCCACGTGGCATTACTCAATTGGACAATTTAAATTTAAAGAGTTTTCCCATCTAGTTGACACTTGGCAACAGTGGAAGTGTCAAACAAAGTGTCAAAAATCAATGTACAACTAGTAAAGTTCAATCGGTAAGAACCTTGCTACATGTACACTATGGTGTACACTTTAGTTTACACTTTGCCACGTGACAATGCCCTGTTGGACTGCTTAAATTTCAAACTATTTTCCCGTCCAATTGGCACTTGAAAACAATGCAAGTGTAAATTAACGTGTCAAAAATCAGTGTACAAATTGCAATGTTCAATCGGTAAA
>NW_019262707.1:84678-89274 GCF_002742605.1 Olea europaea var. sylvestris | reverse complement strand
AGCAAAGCTCAATCGGTAAGAACCTTGCTACATGTAAACTATGGTATACACTTTAGTTCACAATTTGCCACGTGTCATGACCCCATTGGACAGTTTAAATTTGAAACAGCTTTTCCATCCAATTGACACTTGACAACAATGTAAGTGTCAAACGACGTGTCAAAAATCAGGGTGCAAATAGCAATGTTCAACCGGTAAGAACCTAACTACATGTACACTATGTTATACACGCTTTAGTTTCACTTTGTCACATAACATTACCCCTCTAGACAGTTTAAATTTCAAACAATTTTTCCTATTAACACTTGAAAACAATGCAAGTGTAAATTAACGTGTAAAAATCAGTGTACAAATAATAAAGTTCAACCGGTAAGAACCTAGTGACAAGTACACTATGGTGTAGACTTTAGTTTACACATTGCCACGTGGCATTACTCAATTGGACAATTTAAATTTAAAGAGTTTTCCCATCTAGTTGACACTTGGCAACAGTGGAAGTGTCAAACAAAGTGTCAAAAATCAATGTACAACTAGTAAAGTTCAATCGGTAAGAACCTTGCTACATGTACACTTAGTTTACACTTTGCCACGTGACAATGCCCTGTTGGACTGCTTAAATTTCAAACTATTTTCCCGTCCAATTGGCACTTGAAAACAATGCAAGTGTAAATTAACGTGTCAAAAATCAGTGTACAAATTGCAATGTTCAATCGGTAAAGACCTTGCTACATGTACACTATGGTGTACACTTTATTTTACAATTTGCCACGTGTCATTACCCCGTTGGATAGTTTAAATTTGAAGTTTTTCCATCAAATTGACACTTGAAAACAATGCAAGTGTCAAATAACGTGCCAAAAATCAGTGTACAAATAGCAATGTTCAATCGGTAAGGACCTTGCTACATTTACACTATGGTATACACTTTAGTTTACACTTTTCCACGTGACATTACCCTGTTGGACAGTTTAAATTTCAGACAGTTTTACCATCCAATTGACACTTTACTACATTGCAAGTGTGAAACAACGTGTCCAAAATCACTGTACAAATATCAAAGTTCAATCGGCAAGAACCTGTTATATGTACATCATGGTGTACACTTTAGTTTTCACTTTGCCACGTGGCATTACCTTGTTGGACAGTTTCAATTCCAAATAGTTTTTCCATCCAATTTACACCTGACAACAATGCAAGTGTCAAACATCAGTGTACAAATAGCAAAGCTCAATCGGTAAGAACCTTGCTACATGTAAACTATGGTGTACACTTTAGTTCACAATTTGCCACGTGTCATGACCCCATTGGACAGTTTAAATTTGAAACAGCTTTTCCATCCAATTGACACTTGACAACAATGTAAGTGTCAAACGACGTGTCAAAAATCAGGGTGCAAATAGCAATGTTCAACCGGTAAGAACCTAACTACATGTACACTATGTTATACACGCTTTAGTTTCACTTTGTCACATAACATTACCCCTCTAGACAGTTTAAATTTCAAACAATTTTTCCTATTAACACTTGAAAACAATGAAAGTGTAAATTAACGTGTAAAAATCAGTGTACAAATAATAAAGTTCAACCGGTAAGAACCTAGTGACAAGTACACTATGGTGTAGACTTTAGTTTACACATTACCACGTGGCATTACTCGATTGGAAAATTTAAATTTAAAGAGTTTTCCCATCTAATTCACACTTGACAACAGAGGAAGTGTCAAACAAAGTGTCAAAAATAAATGTACAACTAGTAAAGTTCAATCGGTAAGAACCTTGCTACATGTACACTTAGTTTACACTTTGCCACGTGACAATGCCCTGTTGGACTGCTTAAATTTCAAACTATTTTCCCGTCCAATTGGCACTTGAAAACAATGCAAGTGTAAATTAACGTGTCAAAAATCAGTGTACAAATTGCAATGTTCAATCGGTAAAGACCTTGCTACATGTACACTATGGTGTACACTTTATTTCACAATTTGCCACGTGTCATTACCCCATTGGATAGTTTAAATTTGAAGTTTTCCCATCAAATTGACACTTGAAAACAATGCAAGTGTAAAATAACGTGTCAAAAATCAGTGTACAAATAGCAATGTTCAATCGGTAAGGACCTTGCTACATTTACACTATGGTATACACTTTAGTTTACACTTTTCCACGTGACATTACCCTGTTGGACAGTTTAAATTTCAGACAGTTTTACCATCCAATTGACACTTTACTACATTGCAAGTGTGAAACAACGTGTCCAAAGTCACTATACAAATATCAAAGTTCAATCGGCAAAAACCTGTTATATGTACACTATGGTGTACACTTTAGTTTTCACTTTGCCACATGACATTACCTTGTTGGACAGTTTGAATTCCAAATAGTTTTTCCATCCAATTTACACTTGACAACAATGCAAGTGTCAAACATCTGTGTACAAAGAGCAAAGCTCAATCGGTAAGAACCTTGCTACATGTAAACTATGGTATACACTTTAGTTTACAATTTGCCACGTGTCATGACCCCATTGGACAGTTTAACTTTGAAATAGCTTTCCCATCCATTTGACACTTGATAACAATGTAAGTGTCAAACGACGTGTTAAAAATCAGGGTGCAAATAGCAATGTTCAACCGGTAAGAACCTAACTACATGTACACTATGTTATACACGCTTTAGTTTCACTTTGTCACATAACATTACCCCTTTAGACAGTTTAAATTTCAAACTATTGTTCCTATTAACACTTGAAAAAAATGCAAGTGTAAATTAACGTGTAAAAATCAGTGTACAAATAATAAAGTTCAATCGGTAAGAACCTAGTGACAAGTACACTATGGTGTAGACTTTAGTTTACACATTGCCACGTGGCATTACTCTATTGGACAATTTAAATTTAAAGAGTTTTCCCATCT
Organism: Olea europaea var. sylvestris; assembly: GCF_002742605.1. NCBI lineage: Eukaryota > Viridiplantae > Streptophyta > Magnoliopsida > Lamiales > Oleaceae > Olea > Olea europaea. The sequence continues at coordinate 86,363 of NW_019262707.1, read as the reverse complement.
AATTGACACTTGGCAACAGTGGAAGTGTCAAACAAAGTGTCAAAAATCAATGTACAACTAGTAAAGTTCAATCGGTAAGAACCTTGCTACATGTACACTATGGTGTACACTTTAGTTTACACTTTGCCACGTGACAATGCCCTGTTGGACTGCTTAAATTTCAAACTATTGTTCCCATCCAATTGGCACTTGAAAACAATGCAAGTGTAAATTAACGTGTCAAAAATCAGTGTACAAATTGCAATGTTCAATCGGTAACGACCTTGCTACATGTACACTATGGTGTACACTTTATTTTACAATTTGCCACGTGTCATTACCCCGTTGGATGGTTTAAATTTGAAGTTTTCCCATCAAATTGACACTTGAAAACAATGCAAGTGTCAAATAACGTGTCAAAAATCATTGTACAAATAGCAATGTTCAATCGGTAAGGACCTTGCTACAGTTACACTATGGTATACACTTTAGTTTACACTTTTCCACGTGACATTACCCTGTTGGACAGTTTAAATTTCAGACAGTTTTACCATCCAATTGACACTTTACTACATTGCAAGTGTAAAATAACGTGTCCAAAATCACTGTACAAATATCAATGTTCAACCGGCAAGAACCTGTTATATGTACACTATGGTGTACACTTTAGTTTTCACTTTGCCACATGACATTACCTTGTTGGACAGTTTGAATTCCAAATATTTTTTCCATCCAATTTACACTTGACAACAATGCAAGTGTCAAACATCAGTGTACAAATAGCAAAGCTCAATCGGTAAGAACCTTGCTACATGTACACTATGGTATACACTTTAGTTTACACTTTGCCACGTGACAATGCCCTGCTGGACTGCTTAAATTTCAAACTATTTTCCCATCCAATTGGCACTTGAAAACAATGCAAGTGTCAAATAACGTGTCAAAAATCAGGGTGCAAATAGCAATGTTCAATCGGTAAGGACCTTGCTACATTTACACTATGGTATACACTTTAGTTTACACTTTGCCACGTGACAATGCCCTGCTGGACTGCTTAAATTTCAAACTATTTTCCCATCCAATTGGCACTTGAAAACAATGCAAGTGTCAAATAACGTGTCAAAAATCAGGGTGCAAATAGCAATGTTCAACCGGTAAGAACCTTACTACACGTACACTATGTTATACACGCTTTAGTTTCACTTTGTCACATAACATTACCCCTCTAGACAGTTTAAATTTCAAACAATTTTTCCTATTAACACTTGAAAACAATGCAAGTGTATAAATTAACGTGTAAAAATCAGTGTACAAATAATAAAGTTCAACCGGTAAGAACCTAGTGACAAGTACACTATGGTGTAGACTTTAGTTTACACATTACCACGTGGCATTACTCGATTGGAAAATTTAAATTTAAAGAGTTTTCCCATCTAATTGACACTTGGCAATAGTGAAAGTGTCAAACAAAGTGTCAAAAATCAATGTACAACTAGTAAAGATCAATCGGTAAGAACCTTGCTACATGTACACTATGGTGTACACTTTAGTTTACACTTTGCCACGTGACAATGCCCTGCTGGACTGCTTAAATTTCAAACTATTTTCCCATCCAATTGGCACTTGAAAACAATGCAAGTGTAAATTAACGTGTCAAAAATCAGTGTACAAATTGCAATGTTCAATCGGTAAAGACCTTGCTACAT
>NW_019262707.1:77612-84432 GCF_002742605.1 Olea europaea var. sylvestris | reverse complement strand
CCATCAAATTGACACTTGAAAACAATCCAAGTGTAAAATAACGTGTCAAAAATCAGTGTACAAATAGCAATGTTCAATCGGTAAGGACCTTGCTACATTTACACTATGGTATACACTTTAGTTTACACTTTTCCACGTGACATTACCCTGTTGGACAGTTTAAATTTCAGACAGTTTTACCATCCAATTGACACTTTACTACATTGCAAGTGTAAAACAACGTGTCCAAAATCACTGTACAAATATCAAAGTTCAATCAGCAAGAACCTGTTATATGTACATCATGGTGTACACTTTAGTTTTCACTTTGCCACGTGGCATTACCTTGTTGGACAGTTTCAATTCCAAATAGTTTTTCCATCCAATTTACACCTGACAACAATGCAAGTGTCAAACATCAGTGTACAAATAGCAAAGCTCAATCGGTAAGAACCTTGCTACATGTAAACTATGGTATACACTTTAGTTTACAATTTGCCACGTGTCATGACCCCATTGGACAGTTTAAATTTGAAACAGCTTTCCCATCCAATTGACACTAGACAACAATGTAAGTGTCAAACAACGTGTCAAAAATCAGGGTACAAATCTGTGTACAAAGAGCAAAGCTCAATCGGTAAGAACCTTGCTACATGTAAACTATGGTATACACTTTAGTTTACAATTTGCCACGTGTCATGACCCCATTTGACAGTTTAACTTTGAAATAGCTTTCCCATCCATTTGACACTTGACAACAATGTAAGTGTCAAACGACGTGTCAAAAATCAGGGTGCAAATAGCAATGTTCAACCGGTAAGAACCTAACTACATGTACACTATGTTATACACGCTTTAGTTTCACTTTGTCACATAACATTACCCCTCTAGACAGTTTAAATTTCAAACAATTTTTCCTATTAACACTTGAAAACAATGCAAGTGTATAAATTAACGTGTAAAAATCAGTGTACAAATAATAAAGTTCAACCGGTAAGAACCTAGTGACAAGTATACTATGGTGTAGACTTTAGTTTACACATTACCACGTGGCATTACTCGATTGGAAAATTTAAATTTAAAGAGTTTTCCCATCTAATTGACACTTGGCAATAGTGAAAGTGTCAAACAAAGTGTCAAAAATCAATGTACAACTAGTAAAGATCAATCGGTAAGAACCTTGCTACATGTACACTATGGTGTACACTTTAGTTTACACTTTGCCACGTGACAATGCCCTGCTGGACTGCTTAAATTTCAAACTATTTTCCCATCCAATTGGCACTCGAAAACAATGCAAGTGTAAATTAACGTGTCAAAAATCAGTGTACAAATTGCAATGTTCAATCGGTAAAGACCTTGCTACATATACACTATGGTTTACACTTTATTTCACAATTTGCCACGTGTCATTACCCCATTGGATAGTTTAAATTTGAAGTTTTCCCATCAAATTGACACTTGAAAACAATGCAAGTGTAAAATAAAGTGTCAAAAATCAGTGTACAAATTGCAATGTTCAATCGGTAAAGACCTTGCTACATGTACACTATGGTGTACACTTTAGTTTACACTTTTCCACGTGACATTACCCTGTTGGACAGTTTAAATTTCAGACAGTTTTACCATCCAATTGACACTTTACTACATTGCAAGTGTAAAACAACGTGTCCAAAATCACTGTACAAATATCAAAGTTCAATCAGCAAGAACCTGTTATATGTACATCATGGTGTACACTTTAGTTTTCACTTTGCCACGTGGCATTACCTTGTTGGACAGTTTCAATTCCAAATAGTTTTTCCATCCAATTTACACCTGACAACAATGCAAGTGTCAAACATCAGTGTACAAATAGCAAAGCTCAATCGGTAAGAACCTTGCTACATGTAAACTATGGTATACACTTTAGTTTACAATTTGCCACGTGTCATGACCCCATTTGACAGTTTAACTTTGAAATAGCTTTCCCATCCATTTGACACTTGACAACAATGTAAGTGTCAAACGACGTGTCAAAAATCAGGGTGCAAATAGCAATGTTCAACCGGTAAGAACCTAACTACATGTACACTATGTTATACACGCTTTAGTTTCACTTTGTCACATAACATTACCCCTCTAGACAGTTTAAATTTCAAACAATTTTTCCTATAAACACTTGAAAACAATGCAAGTGTATAAATTAACGTGTAAAAATCAGTGTACAAATAATAAAGTTCAACCGGTAAGAACCTAGTGACAAGTACACTATGGTGTAGACTTTAGTTTACACATTACCACGTGGCATTACTCGATTGGAAAATTTAAATTTAAAGAGTTTTCCCATCTAATTGACACTTGGCAATAGTGAAAGTGTCAAACAAAGTGTCAAAAATCAATGTACAACTAGTAAAGATCAATCGGTAAGAACCTTGCTACATGTACACTATGGTGTACACTTTAGTTTACACTTTGCCACGTGACAATGCCCTGCTGGACTGCTTAAATTTCAAACTATTTTCCCATCCAATTGGCACTTGAAAACAATGCAAGTGTAAATTAACGTGTCAAAAATCAGTGTACAAATTGCAATGTTCAATCGGTAAAGACCTTGCTACATGTACACTATGGTTTACACTTTATTTAACAATTTGCCACGTGTCATTACCCCGTTGGATCGTTTAAATTTGAAGTTTTCCCATCAAATTGACACTTGAAAACAATGCAAGTGTCAAATAACGTGTCAAAAATCAGTGTACAAATAGCAATGTTCAATCGGTAAGGACCTTGCTACATTTACACTATGGTATACACTTTAGTTTACACTTTTCCACGTGACATTACCCTGTTGGACTGTTTAAATTTCAGACAGTTTTACCATCCAATTGACACTTTACTACATTGCAAGTGTGAAACAACGTGTCCAAAATCACTGTACAAATATCAATGTTCAATCGGCAAGAACCTGTTATATGTACACTATGGTGTACACTTTAGTTTTCACTTTGCCACATGACATTACCTTGTTGGACAGTTTGAATTCCAAATAGTTTTTCCATCCAATTTACACTTGACAACAATGCAAGTGTCAAACATCTGTGTACAAAGAGCAAAGCTCAATCGGTAAGAACCTTGCTACATGTAAACTATGGTATACACTTTAGTTTACAATTTGCCACGTGTCATGACCCCATTGGACAGTTTAACTTTGAAATAGCTTTCCCATCCATTTGACACTTGACAACAATGTAAGTGTCAAACGACGTGTCAAAAATCAGGGTGCAAATAGCATTGTTCAACCGGTAAGAACCTAACTACATGTACACTATGTTATACACGCTTTAGTTTCACTTTGTCACATAACATTACCCCTCTGGACGGTTTAAATTTCAAACTATTGTTCCTATTAACACTTGAAAACAATGTAAGTGTAAATTAACGTGTAAAAATCAGTGTACAAATAATAAAGTTCAATCGGTAAGAACCTAGTGACAAGTACACTATGGTGTAGACTTTAGTTTACACATTGCCACGTGGCATTACTCTATTGGACAATTTAAATTTAAAGAGTTTTCCCATCTAATTGACACTTGGCAACAGTGGAAGTGTCAAACAAAGTGTCAAAAATCAATGTACAACTAGTAAAGTTCAATCGGTAAGAACCTTGCTACATGTACACTATGGTGTACACTTTAGTTTACACTTTGCCACGTGACAATGCCCTGTTGGACTGCTTAAATTTCAAACTATTTTCCCATCCAATTGGCACTTGAAAACAATGCAAGTGTAAATTAACGTGTCAAAAATCAGTGTACAAATTGCAATGTTCAATCGGTAAAGACCTTGCTACATGTACACTATGGTTTACACTTTATTTAACAATTTGCCACGTGTCATTACCCCGTTGGATCGTTTAAATTTGAAGTTTTCCCATCAAATTGACACTTGAAAACAATGCAAGTGTCAAATAACGTGTCAAAAATCAGTGTACAAATAGCAATGTTCAATCGGTAAGGACCTTGCTACATTTACACTATGGTATACACTTTAATTTACACTTTTCCACGTGACATTACCCTGTTGGACTGTTTAAATTTCAGACAGTTTTACCATCCAATTGACACTTTACTACATTGCAAGTGTAAAATGACGTGTCCAAAATCACAGTACAGATATCAATGTTCAATCGGCAAGAACCTGTTATATGTACACTATGGTGTACACTTTAGTTTTCACTTTGCCACATGACATTACCTTGTTGGACAGTTTGAATTCCAAATAGTTTTTCCATCCAATTTACACTTGACAACAATGCAAGTGTCAAACATCTGTGTACAAAGAGCAAAGCTCAATCGGTAAGAACCTTGCTACATGTAAACTATGGTATACACTTTAGTTTACAATTTGCCACATGTCATGACCCCATTGGACAGTTTAACTTTGAAATAGCTTTCCCATCCATTTGGCACTTGACAACAATGTAAGTGTCAAACGACGTGTCAAAAATCAGGGTGCAAATAGCAATGTTCAGCCTGTAAGAACCTAACTACATGTACACTATGTTATACACGCTTTAGTTTCACTTTGTCACATAACATTACCCCTCTAGACAGTTTAAATTTCAAACTATTTTTCCTATTAACAATTGAAAACAATGCAAGTGTAAATTAACGTGTAAAAATCAGTGTACAAATAATAAAGTTCAATCGGTAAGAACCTAGTGACAAGTAAACTATGGTGTAGACTTTAGTTTACACATTGCCACGTGGCATTACTCTATTGGAAAATTTAAATTTAAAGAGTTTTCCCATCTAATTCACACTTGACAACAGAGGAAGTGTCAAACAAAGTGTCAAAAATAAATGTACAACTAGTAAAGTTCAATCGGTAAGAACCTTGCTACATGTACACTATGGTGTACACTTTGGTTTACACTTTGCCACGTGACAATGCCCTGTTGGACTGCTTAAATTTCAAACTATTTTCCCATCCAATTGGCACTTGAAAACAATGCAAGTGTAAATTAACGCGTCAAAAATTAGTGTACAAATTGCAATGTTCAATCGGTAAAAACCTTGTTACATGTACACTATGGTATACACTTTAGTTTACAATTTGCCACGTGTCATTACGCCATTGGATAGTTTAAATTTGAAACAATTTTCGCATTCAATTGACACTTGACAACAATGCAAGTGCCAAACAACGTGTCAAAAATCAGTGTACAATAGCAATGTTCAATCGGTAAGGACCTTGCTACATTTACACTATGGTGTGCACTTTAGTTTACACTTTTCCACGTGACATTACCCTGTTGGACAGTTTAAATTTCAAACAGTTTTCCCATCCAGTTGACACTTGACAACAATGCAAGTGTCAAACAACGTGTCAAAAATCAGGGCACACATAGTAATGTTCATTTGGTAAGAACCTAACTACATGTATGCTATGGTATACACGCTTTAGTTGCAATTTGTCACATGACATTACCCTATTGGACAGTTTAAATTTCAAATAGTTTTCCATCCAATTAACACTTGACAACAATGCAAGTGTAAATCAACGTGTAAAAAATCAGTGTACAAATAGCAAAGTTCAATCGGTAAGAACCTTGTGACAGGTACACTATGGTGTACACTTTAGTTTACATTTTGCCACGTGACATTACCATGCTGGACAGTTTAAATTTCAAATATTTTTCCCATCCAATTGACACTTGACAACAATACAGGTGTCAAACAATGTGTCAAAACATCAGTGTACAAATAGCAAAGTTCAATCAGTAAGAACCTTGCGACATGTACACTATGGAGTACACTTTAGTTTACACTTTGCCACATGACATTACCCTGCTGGACTGCTTAAATTTCAAACTATTTTCCCATCTATTTGACAATTGAAAACAATGCAGGTGTAAATTAACGTGTCAAAAATTAGTGTACAAATTGCAATGTTCAATCGGTAAGGACCTTGCTACATGTACACTATGGTGTACACTTTAGTTTACAATTTGCCACGTGATATTACCCCGTTGGACAGTTTAAATTTGAAATAATTTTCCCATTCAATTGACACTTGAAAACAATGCAAGTGTTAAACAACATGTCAAAAATAAGTGTACAAGTAGCAATGTTCAATCGATAAGGACCTTGCTACATTCACACTATGGTGTACACTTTAGTTTACACTTTTCCACGTGACATTTCTCTTTTAGACAATTTAAATTTCAAATAGTTTTCCTATCCATTTGACACTTGACTACATTGCAAGTGTGAAATAACGTGTCCAAAATCAGTGTACAAATAGCAAAGTTCAATTGGTAAGAACCTGATATAAGTACACTATGGTGTACACTTCAGTTTACACTTTGCCACGTGACATTACCTATTGGATTATTTAAATTTCAAGCAGTTGTTCCATCCAATTGACACCTGAGAACAATGCAAGTGTCAAACAACGTGTCAAAAATCAGTGTTCAAATAGCAATGTTCAATCAGTTAGAACCTTGCAACATGTACACTATGGTATACACTTTAATTTACACTTTGCCACTCAATAGTACCCTATTAGAGAGTATAAATTTCAAACACTTTTCCCATCCAATTAACGCTTGACAACAGTGCAAGTTTCAAACAACGTGTCAAAAATCAGAGTTCAAATAGCAAAAGTTCAATCGGTATGAACCTTGCTACATGTACACTATGATGTACACTTTAGTTTATACTTTGCCACGTGACATACCCTGTTGGACAGTTTAAATTTCAAACTATTTTCCCATCCAATTGACACTTGAAAATAATGTAAGTGTAAATTAACATGTCAAAAATCAGTGTACAAATTGCAATGTTCAATCGGTAAA
>NW_019262707.1:36779-77600 GCF_002742605.1 Olea europaea var. sylvestris | reverse complement strand
ACACTATGGTGTACACTTTAGTTTACACTTTTTCACGTGACATTACCCTGTTGGATAGTTAAAATTTCAAACTATTTTCTCATCCAATTGACACTTGAAAATAATGTAAGTGTAAATTAACGTGTCAAAAATCAGCTTACAAATTGCAATGCTCAATCGGTAAGGACCTTACTACATGTACACTATGGTGTACACTTTAGTTTACAATTTGCCAAGTGACATTACCCCATTGGATAGTTTAAATTTGAAACAGTTTTCCTATCCAATTAATACTTGACAACAATGCAAGTGTCAAATAACGTTTCAAAAATTAGTGTACAAATAGCAATGTTCAATCGATAAGGATCTTGCTACATTTACACTATGGTGTACACTTTAGTTTACACTTTTCCACGTGACATTGCCCTGTTGAACAGTTTAAAGTTCAAACAGTTTTCCCATCTAGTTGACACTTGACTACATTGCAAGTGTGAAATAATGTGCCCAAAATCAGTGTACAAATAGCAAAGTTCAATCGGTAAAAACCTGCTATAAGTACACTATGGTGTACAAATTAGTTTACACTTTGCCACGTGACATTATCCTATTGGACAGTTTAAATTTAAACAGTTTTTCATCCAATTAACACTTGACAACAATACAAGTGTCAAACAACGTGTCAAAAATCAGTGTACAAACAACAAAGTTCAATCGTAAGAACCTTACTACATGTACATTATGGTATACACTTTAGTTTACAAATTTCCACATGACATTACCCCATTGGGCATTTTAAATTTGAAACAGCTTTCCCATCAAATTGACACTTGACAACAATGCAAGTGTCAAATAATGTGTCAAAAATTAGGGTACAAATAGCAATGTCCAGTCGGTAAGAACCTTGCTACATGTACACTATGATGTATACTTTAATTTATACTTTGCCATGTGACATTATCCTGTTGGACAGTTTAAATTTCAAACTATTTTTCCATCCAATTGACACTTGAAAACAATGCAGGTGTAAATTAACATGTCAAAAATCAGTGTACAAATTGCAATGTTCAATCAGTAAGGACCTTGCTACGTGTACACTATGGTGTATACTTTAGTTTACAATTTGCCACGTGACATTACCCTGTTGGACAGTTTAAATTTCAAATTATTTTCCCATCCAATTGACACTTGAAAACAATGCAAGTGTAAATTAACGTGTCAAAAATCAGTGTTCAAATAGCAAAATTTCAATCGGTAAGAACCTTGCTACATGGACACTATGGTGTACACTTTAGTTTACACTTTTTCACGTGACATTACCCTATTGGATAGTTAAAATTTCAAACTATTTTCCCATCCAATTGACACTTGAAAACAATGCAAGGGTAAATTAGCGTGTCAAAAATCAGCGTACAAATTGCAATGTTCAATCGGTAAGGACCTTGCTACATGTACACTATGGTGTACATTTTAGTTTACAATTTGCCACGTGACATTACCCTGTTGGACAGTTTATGTTTGAAATAGTTTTCGCATCCAATTGACACTTGAAAACAATGCAAGTGTCAAACAACGTTTCAAAAATCAGTGTACAAATAGCAATGTTCAATCGGTAAGGACCTTGCTACATTTACACTGTGTACACTTTAGTTTACACTTTTCCACGTGACATTACCCTGCTAGACAGTTTAAAGTTCAAACAGTTTTCCCATCCAGTTGACACTTGACTACATTGCAAGTGTGAAACAACGTGTCCAAAATCAGTGTACAAATAGCAAAGTTCAATCGGTAAAAACCTGCTATAAGTACACTATGGTGTACACATTAGTTTACACTTTACCACGTGACATTACCCTGTTCGAAAATTTAAATTTCAAATAGTTTTTCCATCCAATTGATACTTGGTAACAATGCAAGTGCCAAACAACGTGTCAAAAATTAGTGTACAAACAGCAAAGTTAAATCGGTAAGAACCGTGCTACATGTACACTATGGTATACACTTTAGTTTACAATTTGCCACGTGACATTACTCCGTTGGACAGTTGAAATTTGAAATAGCTTTCCCATCCAATCGACACTTTACAACAATGCAAGTGTCAAACAACGTGTCAAAAATCAGGGTACAAATAGCAATGTTCAATTGGTATGAACCTAACTACATGTACACTATGGTGTACACTTTAGTTTACACTTTGCCGCGTAACATTACCCTTTTAGACAATATAAACTTCAAACAGTTTTCCAATCCAATTGACACTTGACAACAATGCAACTGTCATACAACATGTCAAAAATCTGTGTACAAATAGCGAATCTAAATCGATTAGAACCTTATTACAAATACACTATGGTGTAAACTTTAGTTTACACTTTACCACGTGACACTACCCTATTGGACAGTTTAAATTTCAAACAGATTTCCCTTCCAATTGACACTTGACAACAATGTAAGTGTCAAACAACGTGTAAAAAAATCAGTGAACAAATCGCGAAGCTAAATACGTAAGAACCTTGCTACATGTACAATATGGTGTGCACTTTAGTTTACAATTTGTCACGTGACATTACCCAGTTGGACTATTTAAATTTCAAACAGTTTTTCAATCCAATTGTCACTTGACAATAATGCAAGTGTCAAACAACGTGTCAAAAATCATTGTACAAATAGCAATGTTCAATCAGTAAAAACCTTGCTATATGTACACTATAGTGCACACTTTAGTTTGCACTTTACAACGTGACATTACCCTGTTGAACAGTATAAATTTCAAAAAGTTTTCTCATCCAATTGACACTTGACAACAATGTAAGTGTCAAACAACGAGTCAAATCTGTGTACAAATAGCAAAGTCAATGGGTAAGGACCTTGCTACATGAACACTATGGTGTACACTTTAATATACACTTTGCCAGGTGACATTACCCTGTTGGACAACTGAAATTTCAAATCGTTCTCCCTTCCAATTGACACGTATCAACAATACAAGTGTCAAACAACGTGTCAAAAATCAGTGTACAAATAACAATGTTCAAACGGTAAAAACCCTGTGACATGTACCCTATTGCGTACACTTTTGTTTACACTTTGCCGCATGTCATTACTCTATTGGACAGTTTAAATTTCAAATATTTTTTTCATCCAATTGACACCTGACAACAATGGAAGTGTCTAACAACGTGTCAAAAATCAGCGTACAAATAGCAAAGTTCAATCGGTAAGAACCTTGCTACATGCACACTATGGTGTACACTTTAACTTACACGTTACCACGTGACATTATCCTGTCAGACAGCTAAAATTTCATATATTTTTCCCATCCAATTGACACTTAACAACAACGGAAGTGTCATAAAACGTGTCAAAAATCAAAGTATAATTGGCAAAGCTCAATCGGTAAGAACCTTGCTACATGTACACTATGGTGTACAGACTTTAGTTTACACTTTACCACGTGACATTACCCTGTTGGACAGTTTAAATTTCAAACAGTTTTTCCATCCAATTGACACTTGACAATAATGCAAAAGTCAAACAACGTGTAAAAAATTAGTGTATAAGCATTAAAGTTCAGTCGGTAAGAACCTTGCTACATGTACACTATGGTGTACACTTTGGTTTACACTTTGCCACGTGACATTACCCTGTTGGACAGTTTAAATTTCAAACAGTTTTCCCATCCAATTGATACTTGACAACAATACAAGTGTCAAACAACGTGTCAAAACTCAGTGTAGAAATAGCTAAGTTCAATCGGTAAGAACCTTGCCACATTTACACTATGGGGTACACACTTTAGTTTACACTTAGCCACGTGACATTACCTTGTTGGATAGTAAAAATTTTTGCACAAATAGCAAAGTTCAATCGGTAAGAACCTTGCTATATGTACCTATGGTGTACACACTTTAGTTTACACTTTATCACATGACATTACCCTATTGAACAGTATAAATTTCGAACAGTTTTCCCGTCCAATTGACACTTGACAACAATGCAAGTGTCAAACAACGTGTCAAAAATCTGTGTACAAATAGCAAAGTCAATAGGTAAGGACCTTGTTACATGTACACTATGGTGTACACATTAATTTACACTTTTCCAGTTGACATTACCGTGTTGGACAGCTTAAATTTCAAATAGTTTTCCCATCGAAATGTTACTTATCAACAATACAAGTGTCAAACAACGTATCAAAAATCAGTGTACAAATAGCAAAGTTCAATCGGTAAGAACCCTGCGACATGTACCCTATGTTGTACACTTTTGTTTGCATTTCTTCGCGTGTCATTGACCTATTGGACAGTTTAAATTTCAAACCATTTCCATCCAATTGACAGTTGAAAATAATGCAAGTGTCAAACAACGTGTCAAAAATCAGTGTACAAATAGCAAAGTTCAATCGGTAAGAACCCTGCGACATATACACTATGGTGTACAATTTAGTTTACACTTTGCCACGTGTCATTACCCAGTTGGACAGTATAAATTTCAAACAGTTTTCTCATCCAATTGACATTTGACAACAATGTAGGTGTCAAAAAAATGTGTCAAAAATCAGTGTAAAAATAGCAAAGTTAAATCGACAAGAACCTTGCTATATGTACACTATGGTGTACATACTTTAGTTTAAACTTTTCCACGTGGCATTAACATGTTGGATAGTATAAATTTCAAACAGTTTTTCCATCCAACTGACACTTGACAACAATGTGAGTGTCAAACAACATGTCAAAAATTAGTGTACAAATAGCAAAGTTCAATCAGTTAGAACCATACTACATGTACACTATGGTGTACATACTTTAATTTACACTTTGCCACGTGACATTACCTTGTTGGACAGTACAAATTTCAAACAATTTTCTCATCCAATTGATCCTTAACAACAATGCAAGTGTCGAACAATGCGTCAAAAATCAATCTGCCAACAGCAAAGTTCAATGGATTTAAACCTTGTTACATGTGCACTTTAGTTTACACTTTACCACGTGACATTGCCCTATTGGATAGTTTAAATTTCAAATAGTTTTTCCACCTAATTGACACTCGACAACAATGCAAGTATCAAACAACGTGTCAAAAATCAGTGTACAAATAGCGAAGTTCAATCGGAAAGGACCTTGTAACATGTACACTATGGTGTACACTTTAGTTTACACTTTGCCATGTGTCATTCCCTATTGGACAGTTTAAATTTCAAACAATTTTTCCATCTAATTGACACATGACAACAATGCAAGTGTCAAACAACGTGTCAAAAACGAGTGTACAAAGAGCACAGTTCAATGGGTAAGAACCCTACTACATGTAAACTATGGTGTACATTTTAGTTTACACTTTGCCACGTGACAATACCCTGTTGGAGAGTTTAAATATCAAACAGTTTTCCCATCCAGTTAACACTTGATAACAATGCAAGTGTCAAACAACGTGTCAAAAGTCAGTGTACAAATAGCAAAGTTCTATTGGTAAGAACCTTGCTATTGTACACTATGGCGTGTACACTTTAGTTTACCCTTCGCCATGTGACAATACCTTGTTGGATAGTATGAATTTTTGTACAAATAGAGAAGTTCAATTGGTAAGAACCTTGCTACATGTACACTATGGTGTGCACACTTTAGTTTACACTTTGCCACGTGGCATTACCCTATTGGACAGTAAAAATTTCAAATTGTTTTCCATCCAATTGACACTTGACAACAATGCAAGTATCATACAACGTGTCAAAAATCTGTGTACAGATAGCAAAGTCAATAGGTAAGGACATTGCTACTTGTACACTATAGTGTACACTTTAAATTACACTTTGCCAGGTCACATTACCTTGTCGGATAGTTTAAATTTCAAACAGTTTTTCCATCGAAATGTTACTTATCAACAATACATGTGTCAAGCAACGTGTCAAAAATTAGTGTACAAATAGAAAAGTTCAATCGGTAAGAACCCTGCGACATGTACCCTGTGGTGTACACTTTTGTTTACACTTTGCCATGTGTCATTGACCTATTCAACAGTTTAAATTTCAAACAGTTTTTCCATCCAATTGACAGTTGACAACAATGCAAGTGTCAAAAAACAACGGGTCAAAAATCAGTGTACAAATAGCAAATTTCAATCGGTAAGAACCCTGCGACATGTACACTATGGTGTACAATTTAGTTTACACTTTGCCACGTGTCATTACCCTATTGGACAGTTTAAATTTCAAACAATTTTTTCATCCAATTGAAACTTGACAACAATGCAGGTGTCAAAATAACGTGTCAAAAATTAGTGTAAAATTAGCAAAGTTAAATCGGCAAGAACCTTGCCACATGTACACTATGGTGTACACACTTTAGTTTGAACTCTTCCACGTAACATTAACCTGTTGGATAGTCTAAATTTCAAACAGTTTTCCCATCCAACTGACACTTGACAACAATGCAAGTGTCAAACAACATGTCAAAAATTAGTGTACGAATAGTAAAGTTCAATCAGTAAAAACCTTACTACATGTACACTATGGTGTACAAACTTTAATTTACACTTTGCCACGTAAAATTACCCTGTTGGAGAGTACAAATTTCAAACAATTTTCCCATCCAATTGACCCTTACCAACAATGCAAGTGTCAGACAACGAGTAAAAATCAATGTGCAAACAGCAAAGTTCAATCAGTATAAACCTTGTTACAGGTACACTTTAGTTTACACTTTACCACTTGACATTACCCTATTGGATAGTTTAAATTTCAAACAATTTTTCCATCTAATTGACACTTGACAACAATGAAGGTGTCAAACAACGTGTCAAAAATCAGTGTACGAATATCAAAGTTTAATCGGAAAGGACCTTGTGACATGTACACTATGGAGTGCACTTTAGTTTACACTTTACCACATGTAATTACCCTATTGGACAGTTTAAATTTCAAATAGTTTTTCCATCCAATTGACACTTGACGACAATGCAAGTGTCAAACAATGTGTTAAAAACCAGTGTACAAATAGCAAAGTTCAATGGGTTAGAACCTTGCTACATGTACACTATGGTATACATTTTAGTTTACACTTTGACACGTGACATTACCCTGTTGGAGAGTTTAAATTTCAAAAAGTTTTCCCATCCAGTTGACACTTGACAACAATGCAAGTGTAAAACAACGTGTCAAAAATCAGTGTACAAATAGCAAAGTTCTATTGGTAAGAATCTTGCTACATGTACACTATGGTGTGCACACTTTAGTTTTCCCTTCGTCATGTGACATTACCTTGTTCGATAGTATAAATTTTTGTACAAATAGCGAAGTTCAATCTGTAAGAACCTTGGTACATTTACACTATGGTGTACACACTTTATTTACACTTTACCATGCGACATTACCCTGTTGGACAGTATAAATTTCAAACAGTTTTCCCATCCAATTGGCACTAGGCAACAATGCAAGTATCTAACAACGTGTCAAAAATAAGTGTATAAATATCAATGCTCAATCAGTAAGAACCTTACAACATGTACACTATGGTGTACACTTTAGTTTACACTTTACCACGTGTCATTACCTTGATGGACAGTTTAATTTTCGAACAGTTTTCCCATCCAATTGAGACTTGACAAAAATGGAATTGTCTAACAACATGTCAAAAATCAGTGTACAAATATCCAAGTTCAATTGGTAAGAACCTTGCTACATGTACACTATGGCGTACACTTTAACTTACACTTTGCTACGTGACATTACCCGGTCGTGCAGCTTAAATTTCAAACAGTTTTCCCATCCAATTGGAACTTGACAACAACGGAAGTGTCAAACAACATGTCAAAAATCAGTGTACAAATAGCAAAGCTCAATCGGTAAAAACCATGCTACATGTACACTATGGTGTATACACTTTAGTTTACACTTTTCCACGTGACATTACCCTGTTGGACAACTTAAATTTCAAACATTTTTCCCATCCAATTGACACTTGAGAACAATACAAGTGTCAAACAACATGTCAAAAATCAATGTACAAATAGCAAAGCTCAATCGGTATGAACTTTGCTACATATACACTTTAGTTTACACTATACCACGTGACAATACCCTATTGGACAGTTTAAATTTTAAACAGTTTTCCCATCCAATTGACACTTGACAACAATGCAAGTGTCAAATAACATGTCAAAAATCAGTGTACATATAGCGAAGTTCAATCGATAAGAACCTTGTTACATGTACACTTTAGTCTACACTTTACCACGTAACATTATCCTGTGGACTATTTAAATTTTCAAGAGTTTTTCAATTCCATTGACACTTGTCAACAATCTATGTGTCAAACAACATGTCAAAAATCCGTGTACAAATAACAAAGTTCAATCGGTAAAACCTTGCTACATGTACACTATGGTGTACACTTTAATTTACACATTGCCAGGTGACATTGCCCCGTTGGACAACTTAAATTTCAAACAGCTTTCCCATCCAATTGACACTTACCAACAATGCAAGTGTCAAACAACGTGTCATAAATCAGTGTACAAATAGCAAAGTTCAATCGATAAGAACCTTACGACATGTACCCTATGGTGTACACTTTTGTTTACATTTTGTCATGTGTCATTACCCTATTGGGGAGTTTAAAGTTCAAACAATTTTTCCATCCAATTCACACTTGATAACAATGCAAGTGTCAAACAACGTTTCAGAAATCTGTGTACAAATAGCAAAGTTCAATCGGTAAGAACCCTACGACATGTACACTATAGTGCAGAATTTAGTTTACACTTTACCACGTACCCTGTTGGACAGTTTAAATTTCAAACAATTTTTTCATCCAATTGAAACTTGACAACAATGCAGGTGTCAAAATAACGTGTCAAAAATCAGTGTAAAAATAGCAAAGTTAAATCGACAAGAACCTTGCTACATGTACACTATGGTGTACACAATTTAGTTTAAACTTTTCCACGTGACATTAACCTTTTGGATAGTCTAAATTTCAAACAGTTTTACCATCCAACTGACACTTGACAGCAATACAAGTGTCAAGTCAAAAATTAGTGTACGAATAGCAAAGTTCAATCAGTAAAAACCTTACTACACGTACACTATGGTGTACAAACTTTAATTTACACTTTGCCACATAAAATTACCCTGTTGGATAGTACAAATTTCAAACAATTTTCTCATCCAATTGACCCTTAACAACAATGCAAGTGTTAAACAATGCGTCAAAAATCAATGTGCAAACAGCAAAGTTCAATTAGTATAAACCTTGTTACATGTACACTTTAGTTTATACTTTACCACGTGACATTACCCTATTGGATAGTTTAAATTTCAAACAATTTTCCCATCTAATTGACACTTAACAACAATGCAGGTGTCTAACAACATGTCAAAAATCAGTGTACGAATAGCAAAGTTCAATCGAAAAGGACCTTATGACATGTACACTATGGAGTGCACTTTAGTTTACACTTTGCCACATGTCAATACCCTGTTGGACGGTTTAAATTTCAAGCAGTATTCCCATCCAATTGATACTTGACAACAATGCAAGTGTCAAACAACGTGTCAAAAACTAGTGTACAATTATCAAAGTTCAATGGGTTAGAACCTTGCTACATGTACACTATGGTGTACATTTTAGTTTACACTTTGACACATAACATTACCCTATTGGAGAGTTTAAATTTCAAACAGTTTTTCCATCCAATTGACACTTGACAACAATGCAAGTGGTAAACAACGTGTCAAAAATCAGTGTACAAATAGCAAAGTTCTATTGGTAAGAACCTTGCTACATGTACACTATGGTGTGCACACTTTAGTTTACCCTTTGCCATATGACATTACCTTGTTGGGTAGTATAATTTTTTGTACAAATAGCGAATTTCAATCGGTAAGAACCTTGATACATGTACACTATGGTGTACACACTTTATTTACACTTTGCCACGCGACATTACCCTATTGGGCAGTATAAATTTCAAACTGTTATCCCATCCAATTGACACTAGGCAACTATGCAAATATCTAACAACGTGTTAAAAATCAGTGTATAAATAGCAATGTTCAATCAATAAGAACCTTACGACATGTACACTATGGTGTACACTTTAGTTTACACTTTACCATGTGTCATTACCTTGATGGACAGGTTAATTTTCGAACATTTTTCCCATCAAATTGACACTTGACAAAAATGGAATTGTCTAACGACGTGTCAAAAATCAGGGTACAAATATCAAAGTTTAATCGGTAAGAACCTTGCTACTTGTACACTATGGCGTACACTTTAACTTACACTTTGCTATGTGACATTAACCTGTCGGGGAGCTTAAATTTCAAATAGTTTTACCATCCAATTGACATTTGACAACAACGAAAGTGTTAAACAATGTGTCAAAAATTAGTGTACAAATAGCAAAACTCAATCGGTAAGAACCATGCTACATGTACACTATGGTGTACACACTTTAGTTTACACTTTTCCACGTGACGTCACCCTATTGGACAGCTTAAGTTTCAAACATTTTTCCCATCCAATTGACACTTGAAAACAATGCAAGTGTCAAAAATCAATGTACAAATAGCAAAGCTCAATCGGTATGAACCCTGCTACATGTACACTTTAGTTAAACTATACCACGTGACATTACCCTGTTGGACAGTTTAAATTTTAAATAGTTTTCCCATCCAATTGACACTTCACAACAATGCAAGTGTCAAACAACGTGTCAAAAATCAGTGTACAAATAGCAAAGTTCAATCGGTAAGAACCCTGCGACATGTACACTATGGTGTACACTTTAGTTTACACTTGAAAACAATGCAAGTGTCAAAAATCAATGTACAAATAGCAAAGCTCAATCGGTATGAACCCTGCTACATGTACACTTTAGTTAAACTATACCACGTGACATTACCCTGTTGGACAGTTTAAATTTTAAATAGTTTTCCCATCCAATTGACACTTCACAACAATGCAAGTGTCAAACAACGTGTCAAAAATTAGTGTACAAATAGTAAAGTTAAATCAGTAAGAACCATACTACATGTACACTATGGTGTACACACTTTAATTTACACTTTGCCACGTTACATCACCTTGTTGGACAGTACAAATTTCAAACAATTTTCTCATCCAATTGACCCTTAACAACAATGCAAGTGTTGAACAACGCGTCAAAAATCAATCTACCAACAGGAAAGTTCAATCATTTTAAACCTTGTTACATGTACACTTTAGTTTACATTTTACCACGTGATATTGCCCTATTGGATAGTCGAAATTTCAAACAATTTTTCCACCTAATTGACACTCGACAACAATGCAAGTGTCAAACAACGTGTCAAAAATCAGTGTACAAATAGCAAAGTTCAATCGAAAAGGACCTTCTGACATGTACACTATGGTGTACACTTTAGTTTACACTTTGCCACGTGTCATTACCCTATTGGACAGTTTAAATTTCAAACCGTTTTCCCATGCAATTGACACTTGACAACAATGCAAGTGTAAAACAACGTGTCAAAAACCAGTGTACAAATAGCAAAGTTCAATGGGTAAGAACCTTACTACATGTACACTATGGTGTACATTTTAGTTTACACTTTGCCACGTGACATTACCCTGTTGGAGAGTTTAAATTTCAAACAGTTTTTCCATCCAGTTAACACTTGACAACAATGCAAGTGTCAAACAACGTGTCAAAAGTCAGTGTACAAATAGCAAAGTTCTATTGGTGAACCTTGCTATTGTACACTATGGTGTGCACACTTTAGTTTACCCTTCGCCATGTGAAAATACCTTGTTGGATAGTATAAATTTTTGTACAAATAGCGAAGTTCAATTGGTAAGAACTTTGCTACATGTAAACTATGGTATGCACACTTTAGTTTACACTTTGCGACGTGGCATTACCCTGTTGGACAGTATAATTTTCAAATGGTTTTTCCATCCAATTAACACTTGACAACAATGCAAGTGTCATACAACATGTCAAAAATCTGTGTACAAATAGCAAAGTCAATAGGTAAGGACCTTGCTACATGTACACTATGGTGTACACTTTAATTTACACTTTGCCAGGTCACATTACCTTGTTGGACAGCTTAAATTTCAAACAGTTTTTCCATCGAAATGTTACTTATCAACAATACAAGTGTCAAGCAATGTGTCAAAAATTAGTGTACAAATAGTAAAGTTCAATCGGTAAGAACCCTGCGACATGTACCATGTGATGTACACTTTTGTTTACACTTTGCCATGTGTCATTGACCTATTCGACAGTTTAAATTTCAAACAGTTTTTCCATCCAATTCACACTTAACAACAATGCAAGTGTCAAAAAACAACGGGTCAAAAATTAGTGTACAAATAGCAAATTTCAATCGGTAAGAACCCCGCAACATGTACACTATGGTGTAAAATTTAGTTTACACTTTGCCACGTGTCATTATCTTGTTGGACAGTTAAAATTTTAAACAATTTTCCCATCCAATTGACACATGACAATAATGCAAGTGTCAAACAACATGTCAAAAATCAATGTACATGTAGCAAAGTTCAATCGATAAGAACCTTGTTACATGTACACTTTAGTTTACACTTTACCACGTAACATTACCCTGTTAGACTATTTAAATTTTCAACAGTTTTCCCATTCCATTGACACTTGAAAACAATCCAGGTGTCAAACAACGTGTCAAAAATCAGTGTACAAATAGCGAATTTCAATCAATAGGAACCTTGCTACATGTACACTATGGTGCAAACTTTAATTTACACTTTGCCAGGTGACATTATCCTGTTGGACAGCTTAAATTTCAAACAGTTTTCCCATCCAATTGACACTTACCAACAATGCAAGTGTCAAACAACGTGTCATAAATCGTGTCCAAATAAAAAAGTTCAATCGATAAGAACCTTGCGACATGTACACAATGGTGTACACTTTAGTTTAAACTTTGCCACATGTCATTACCCTGTTGGACAGTTTAAATTTCAAACAGTTTTCCCATCCAATTTACGCTTGACAACAATTCAAGTGTCAAACAACATGTCTAAAAATCAGTTTACAAATCGCAAAGTTCAATCGGAAAGGACCTTGCTACATGTACACTATGGTGTACACTTTAGTTTACACTTTGCCACGTGACGTTACCCTGCTGGAAGTTTAAATTTCAAACTGTTTTCCGATCAAATTGACACTTGACAACAATGCAAGTGTTAAACAACCTGTCAAAAGTTTGTGTACAAATAGCAGAGTTAATAGGTAAGGACCTCGCCACATGAACATTATGGTGTACACTTTAATTTACACTTTGCCAGGTGACATTACCATGTTGGACATCTTGAATTTCAAATAGTTTTC
Organism: Olea europaea var. sylvestris; assembly: GCF_002742605.1. NCBI lineage: Eukaryota > Viridiplantae > Streptophyta > Magnoliopsida > Lamiales > Oleaceae > Olea > Olea europaea. The sequence continues at coordinate 64,265 of NW_019262707.1, read as the reverse complement.
CCATCTAATTGACACTTATCAACAATACAAGTGTCAAACAACGTGTCAAAAATAAGTATACAAATAGCAAAGTTCAATCGGTAAGAACCCTGCGACATTTACACTATGGTGTACACTTTTGTTTACACTTTGCCACATGTCACTACCCTGTTTAACAGTATAAATTTCAAACATTTTTCCCATCCAATTCACACCTGACAACAATGCAAGCGTCAAAAAACATGTTAAAAATCAGTGTACAAATAGCAAAGTTCAATCGGTAAGAACCCTGCGACATGTGCACTATAGTGTACACTTTAGTTTTCACTTTACCACGTGTCATTACCCTGTTGGACAGGTTAAATTTTATATAATTTTCCCATCCAATTGACACATGACAACAATGTAAGTGTCAAAGAACGTGTCAAAAATCAGTGTACATATAGCAAAGTTCAATTGGTAAGAACCTTGTTACATGTACACTTTAGTCTACACTTTACCACGTGACATTACCCTATTGGACTGTTTAAATTTTTAACAGTTTTCCCATTCCATTAACACTTGACAACAATACAAGTGTCAAATAACGTGTCAAAATCAGTGTACAAATAGCAAACTTCAATCGGTAAGAACCTTGCTACATGTACACTATGGTGTACACACTTTATCACGTGACATTACCCTATTGAACAGTATAAATTTCAAATAGTTTTCCCATCCAATTGACACTTGACAGCAATGTAAGTGCCAAACAAAATGTCAAAAATCTGTGTACAAATTGCAAAGTCAATAGGTAAGGACCTTGCTACATGTACACTATGATGAACACTTTAATTTACACTTTGTCAGGTGACATTACCCTGTTGGACGGCTTAAATTTCAAACAGTTTTCCCTTCCAATTGACACTAATCAACAATGCAAGTGTCAAACAACGTGTCAAAAATCAGTGTACAAATAACAATGTTTAATCGGTAAGAACCCTGTGACATGTACCCTATGGCGTACACTTTTGTTTACACTTTGCCACGTATAATTACCCTATTGGACAATTTAAATTTCAAATAGTTTTTTCATCCAATTGACGCTTGACAACAATGCAAGTGTCAAACAACGTTTCAAAAATCAGTATACAAATAGCAATGTTCAATCGGTACAAACCTTGCTACATGTACTCTTTAGTCTAATCTTTACCACGTGACATGACCCTGTTGGACGGTATAAATTTTAATCATTTTTCCCATCCAATTGACACTTAAAAACAATGCAAGTGTCAAACAACGCGTAAAAAATCAGTGTACAAATAGTAAAGTTCAATCGGTAAGAACCTGCTACATGTACACTATGGTGTACACACTTTAGTTTATACTTTGCCACGTGACATTATCCCGTTGGATACTATAAATTTCAAACAGTTTTGCCACCCTATTGACACTTGACAACAATGCAAGTGTCAAACAAGGTGTCAAATATTAGTCTACAAATAGCAAAGTTCAATCAGTAAGAACCTTGCTACATGTACACTATGGTGTACACTATCGTTTACACTTTTTCACGTAACATTACCCTGTTGGATAGTATAAATTTGTGTACAAATAGTAAAGTTCAATCGGCAAGAACTTTGCTACATGAACACTATGTTTACACTTTAGTTTACACTTTGCCATGTGACATTGTCCTGTTGGACAGTTTAAATTTCAAATAGTTTTCCCATCTAATTGACACTCGACAACAATGCAAGTGTCAAAGAACGTGTCAAAAACCAGTTTACAAATCGCAAAGTTCAATCGGTGAGGACCTTGCTACATGTACACTATGGTGTACACTTTATTTTACACTTTGCCTCATGACGTTACCCTGTTGGGCAGTTTAAATTTCAAACAGTTTTTCCATCCAGTTGACACCTGACAACAATGCAAGTGTCAAACAACGTGTCACAAATCAGCGTATAAATAGCAAAGTTCAATTGGTAAGAATCTTGCTACATTTACCCTGTGGTGTACACACTTTAGTTTAGACTTAGCCTCGGGACATTACCTTGTTGGATAGTATCAATTTTTGACCAAGTAGCAAAGTTCAATCAGTAAAAACCTTGCTACATGTACAATATGGTGTATACACTTTAGTTTACACTTTGCCACGTGACATTACCCTATTGGACAGTATAAATTTCAAACAATTTTCCCATCCAATTGACACTAAACAACAATGCAAGTGTCAAACAACGTGTCAAAAATCTATGCACAAATAGCAAAGTCAATAGGTAAGGACCTTGCTACATGTACACTATGGTGAACACTTTAGTTTACACTTTGCCAGATGACATTACCCTGTTGGACAGTTTAGATTACAAACAGTTTTCCCATCCAATTGACACTAAACAACAATGCAAGTGTCAAACAACGTGTCAAAAATCTATGCACAAATAGCAAAGTCAATAGGTAAGGACCTTGCTACATGTACACTATGGTGAACACTTTAGTTTACACTTTGCCAGATGACATTACCCTGTTGGACAGTTTAGATTACAAACAGTTTTCCCATCCAATTGACACTAAACAACAATGCAAGTGTCAAACAACGTGTCAAAAATCTATGCACAAATAGCAAAGTCAATAGGTAAGGACCTTGCTACATGTACACTATGGTGAACACTTTAGTTTACACTTTGCCAGATGACATTACCCTGTTGGACAGTTTAGATTACAAACAGTTTTCCCATCCAATTGACACTAAACAACAATGCAAGTGTCAAACAACGTGTCAAAAATCTATGCACAAATAGCAAAGTCAATAGGTAAGGACCTTGCTACATGTACACTATGGTGAACACTTTAGTTTACACTTTGCCAGATGACATTACCCTGTTGGACAGTTTAGATTACAAACAGTTTTCCCATCCAATTGACACTAAACAACAATGCAAGTGTCAAACAACGTGTCAAAAATCTATGCACAAATAGCAAAGTCAATAGGTAAGGACCTTGCTACATGTACACTATGGTGAACACTTTAGTTTACACTTTGCCAGATGACATTACCCTGTTGGACAGTTTAGATTACAAACAGTTTTCCCATCCAATTGACACTAAACAACAATGCAAGTGTCAAACAACGTGTCAAAAATCTATGCACAAATAGCAAAGTCAATAGGTAAGGACCTTGCTACATGTACACTATGGTGAACACTTTAGTTTACACTTTGCCAGATGACATTACCCTGTTGGACAGTTTAGATTACAAACAGTTTTCCCATCCAATTGACACTTGACAACAATGCAAGTGTCAAACAACATGTAAAAAATTAGTGTATAAGCATTAAAGTTCAGTTGGTAAGAACCTTGCTACATGTACGCTATGGTGTACACTTTGGTTTACACTTTGCCACGTGACATTACCCTGTTGGGCAGTTTAGATTTCAAACAGTTTTCCCATCCAATTGACACTTGACAAGAATGCAAATGTCAAACAACGTGTCAAAAATCAGTGTAGAAAGAGCTAAGTTCAATCGGTAAGAACCTTGCCACATTTACACTCTGGGGTACACACTTTAGTTTACACTTAGCCACGTGACATTACCTTGTTGGATAGTATAAATTTTTATACAAATAGCAAAGTTCAATTGGTAAGAACCTTGCTACATTTACACCATAATAGCAAAGTTCAATCGGTAAGAACCTTGCTATATGTACACTATGGTGCACACACTTTAGTTTACACTTTATCACGTGACATTACCCTGTTGAACAGTATAAATTTCAAATAGTTTTCCCGTCCAATTGACACTTGAGAACAATGCAAGTGTCAAACAATGTGTTAAAAAATTTGTGTACAAATAGTAAAGTCAATAGGTAAGGACCTCGCTATATGTACACTATGGTTTACACGTTAATTTACACTTTGCCAGATGATATTACCCGGTTGGACAGCTTAAATTTCAAACAGTTTTCCCTTTCATTTGACACTTATCAACAATGCAAGTACCAAACAACATGTTCAATCGGTAAGAACCCTGTGACATGTACCCTATGGCGTACACTTTTGTTTAGACTTTGCCACGTGTCATTACCTTATTGGACAGTTTCAATTTCAAATAGTTTTTTCATCCAATTGACACTTGACAACAACACAAGTGTCAATCAACGTTTCAAAAATTAGCGTACAAATAGCAAAGTTCAATCGGTATGAACATTGCTACATGTACCCTTTAGTCTTCACTTTACCACGTGACATTACCCTATTGGACAGTATAAATTTTAAATAGTTTTTCCATCCAATTGACACTTGACAACAATGCAAGTGTCAAACAACGTGTAAAAAATCAGTGTACAAATAGTAAAGTTCAATCGGTAAGAACCCTGCTATATGTACACTATGGTGTACACACTTTAGATTACACTTTGTCACGTGACATTACCCTGTTGGACAGTATAAATTTCAAACAGTTTTCTCATCCAATTGACACTTGACAACAATGCAAGTGTCAAGCAAGGTGTCAAAAATCAGTGTACAAATAGCAAAGTTCAATCGAACCTTGCTACATGTGCACTATGGTGTACACTTTAATTTACACTTTTTCACGTGACATTACCCTGTTGGATAGTATAAATTTTTGTACAAATAGCAAAGTTCAATCAGCAAGAACTTTGCTACACGTACACTATGTTTACACTTTACCACGTGACATTGCCCTATTGGACAGTTTAAATTTCAAACAGTTTTCCCATCCAATTGACATCGGACAACAATGCAAGTGTTAAAGAACGTGTCAAAAATCAGTTTACAAATCGCAAAGTTCAATCGATAAGGACCTTGCTACATGTAAACTATAGTGTACACTTTAGTTTACACTTTACCTCGTGACGTTACCCTGTTTGACAGTTTAAATTTCAAGCAGTTTTCCCATCCAGTTGACACTTGAAAACAATGCAAGTGTCAAACAACATGTCGAAAATCAATGTACAAATAGCAAAGTTCAATTGGTAAGAACCTTGCTACATGTACACTATAGTGTACACACTTTAGTTTACACTTCGCCATGTGATATTACCTTGTTGGATAGTATAGATTTTAGTACAAAAAGCAAAGTTCAATCGTTAAGAACCTTGCTACGTGTACACTATGGTGTACACTCTTTATTTACACTTTGCCACGTGACATTACCCTATTGGACAATATAAATTTCAAACAGTTTGCGCATCCAATTGGCACTTAACAACAGTACAAGTATCAAACAACGTGTCAAAAATCTGTGTACAGATAGCGAAGTTCAATCGCTCAGAACCTTGCTACATGTACACTATGGTGTGCAGACTTTAGTTTACACTTTGCCAGATGACAATACCCTGTTGGACAATATAAATTTCAAATAGTTTTCCCATCCCATTGACAATTGACAACAATGCAAGCGTCAAACAACGTATCAAGAATAAGTGTACGAATAGCAAAGTTCAATCAGTAAGAAGCCTGCGACATGTACCCTATGGTGTACACTTTTGTTTACACTTTGCCACGTGTCATTATCCTGTTGGACAATTTTAATTTCAAATAGTTTTCCCATCCAATTAATACTTTACAACAATGCAAGTATCAAACAACATGGCAAAATTAGTGTACAAATAATAAAGTTCAATCGGTAAGAACCCTTCGACATGTACAATATGGTGTACACTTTAGTTTACACTTTGCCATGTGACATTACCCAGTTGGACAGTTCAAATTTCAAATAGTTTTCACATCCAATTGACACTTGACAATAATGCATGTGTCAAACAATGTGTCAAAAATCAGTGTACAAATAGCAAAGTTCAATTGGTAAGAACCTTACTAGATGTGCACTATGGTGTACACACAGTATTTTACACTTTGCCATATGATGTTACCATGTTGGATAGTATAATTTTTTGTACAAATAGCAAAGTTCAATCGGTAAGAACCTTGCTAAATGTACACTCTGGTGTACACACTTTAGTTTACCTTTTGCCACATGACATTAACCTGTTAGACAGTATAAACTTCAAACTGTTTTCCCATACAATTGACACTTGACAACAATGCAAGTGTCAAACAACGTGTCAAAAATCAATGTATAAATAGCAAAGTCATTAGGTAAGGACCTTGCTACAAGTATACTATGGGGTACACATTAGTTTATGCTTTGCCACGTGTCATTACCCTATTGGATAGTTCAAATTTCAAACAATTTTCCCATCCAATTAACACTTGACAACAATGTAAGTGTCAAACAACGTGTCAAAAAATAGTGTAGAAATAGCAAATTTCAATCGGGAAGAACCTTGCTACACACACACTATGGTGTACACTTTAGTTTACACTTTGCCACATGACATTACCCTGTTGGACAGTTTAAATTTCAGACTATTTTCCCATCCAATTGACACTTGACAACAATACAAGTGTCAAACAACGTGTCAAAAATTAGTGTAGAAATAGCTAAGTTCAATCGGTAAGAACCTTACGACAAGTATACTATGGTGTACACTTTAGTTTACACTTTTCCACCTGTCATTAACTTGATGGACAGTTTAAATTTCAAACAGTTTTTCCATCCAATTGACACTTGACAACAATAGAAGTGTCTAACAACGTGTCAAAAATCAGTGTACAAAGAGCAAAGTTCAATCGGTAAGAACCTTGCTACATGTACACTATGGTGTACACTTTAACTTACAGGTTGCCACGTGATATTACCGTGTCGGACAACTAAAAATTCATATAGTTTTCCCATCTAGTTGACACTTGACAACATCGGAAGTGTCGAACAACATGTCAAAAATCAAAGTACAAATAGCAAAACTCAATCGGTAAGAACCTTGCTACATGTATACTATGGTGTACAGACTTTAGTTTACACTTTACCACGTGACATTACCCTGTTGGACAGTTTAAATTTCTAATAGTTTTCCCATCCAATTGACACTTGACAACAATGCAAGCACCAAACAACATGTCAAAAATCCGTGTACAAATAGCAAAGTCAATAGGTAAGGACCTTGCTACATGTATACTATGGTGTACAGACTTTAGTTTACACTTTACCACGTGACATTACCCTGTTGGACAGTTTAAATTTCTAATAGTTTTCCCATCCAATTGACACTTGACAACAATGCAAGCACCAAACAACATGTCAAAAATCCGTGTACAAATAGCAAAGTCAATAGGTAAGGACCTTGCTACATGTATACTATGGTGTACAGACTTTAGTTTACACTTTACCACGTGACATTACCCTGTTGGACAGTTTAAATTTCTAATAGTTTTCCCATCCAATTGACACTTGACAACAATGCAAGCACCAAACAACATGTCAAAAATCCGTGTACAAATAGCAAAGTCAATAGGTAAGGACCTTGCTACATGTATACTATGGTGTACAGACTTTAGTTTACACTTTACCACGTGACATTACCCTGTTGGACAGTTTAAATTTCTAATAGTTTTCCCATCCAATTGACACTTGACAACAATGCAAGCACCAAACAACATGTCAAAAATCCGTGTACAAATAGCAAAGTCAATAGGTAAGGACCTTGCTACATGTATACTATGGTGTACAGACTTTAGTTTACACTTTACCACGTGACATTACCCTGTTGGACAGTTTAAATTTCTAATAGTTTTCCCATCCAATTGACACTTGACAACAATGCAAGCACCAAACAACATGTCAAAAATCCGTGTACAAATAGCAAAGTCAATAGGTAAGGACCTTGCTACATGTATACTATGGTGTACAGACTTTAGTTTACACTTTACCACGTGACATTACCCTGTTGGACAGTTTAAATTTCTAATAGTTTTCCCATCCAATTGACACTTGACAACAATGCAAGCACCAAACAACATGTCAAAAATCCGTGTACAAATAGCAAAGTCAATAGGTAAGGACCTTGCTACATGTATACTATGGTGTACACTTTAATTTAACTTTACCAGGTGACATTACCTTATTGGACGGCTTGCATGTCAAATAGTTTTCCCATCCAAATGTTACTTATCAACAATACAGGTGTCACACAACGTGTCAAAAATTAGTGTACAGATAGCAAAGTTCAATCGGTAAGAACCCTGTGACATGTACCCTATGGTGTACACTTTTGTTTACCCTTTGCCATGTGTCATTAGCCTATTTGACAGTTTAAATTTCAAATAGTTTTTCCATCCAATTGATACTAGAAAACAATGCAAGTGTTATACAACGTGTCAAAAATCAGTGTGTAAATAGCAAAGTTTAATCGGTAAGAACCCTGCGACATGTATACTATGGTATACACTTTAGTTTACACTTTGCCATGTGTCATTACCCTCTTGGACAGTTCAAATTTCAAACAGTTTTCTAATCCAATTGACACTTGACAACAATGCAGGTGTTAAAATAACGTGTCAAAAATCAGTGTAAAAATAGCAAAGTTAAATCAAGAAGAACCTTGCTACATGTACACTATGGTGTACACACTTTAGTTTAAACTTTTTCACGTGACATTAACCTGTTGGATAGTATAAATTTCAAACAGCTTTCCATCTAACTGACACTTGACAACAATGCAAGTGTCAAACAACATGTCAAAAATTAGTGTACAAATAGCAAAGTTCAATCAGTAAAAACCTTACTACATGTACACTATGGTGTACACACTTTAATTTACACTTTGCCACGTGACATTACCCTGTTGGACAGTACAAATTTCAAACAATTTTCTCATCCAATTGACCCTTAACAACAATGCAAGTGTCAAACAATGCATCAAAAATCAATGTGCCAATAGCAAAGTTCAATCAGAAAGGACCTTGCGACATGTACACTACGGTGTACACTTTAGTTTACACTGTCACGTGTCATTACCCTATTGGACAGTTTAAATTTTAAACAGTTTCCCCATCCAACTGACACTTGACAACAATGCAAGTGTCAAACAATGTGTCAAAAACCAGTCTACAAATAGCAAAGTTCAATGGGTAAGAACCTTGCTACATGTGTACTATGGTGTACATTTTACTTTACACTTTGCCTAGTGACATTACCCTGTTGGAGAGTTTAAATTTCAAATAGTTTTCCATCCAGTTGACACTTGACAACAATGCAAGTGTCAAACAACGTGTTAAAAATCAGTGTACAAATAGCAAAGTTCTATTGGTAAGAACCTTGCTACATGTACACTATGGTGTGCAAACTTTACTTTACCCTTCGCCATGTGACATTACCTTCTTGGATAGTATAAATTTTTGTACAAACAGCGAAGTTCAATCGGTAAGAACCTTGCTACATGTACACTATGGTGTGCACAGTTTAGTTTACACTTTGTCAAGTGACATTACCCTGTTGGATAGTATAAATTTCAAATAGTTTTTCCATCCAATTCACACTTGACAACAATGCAAGTTTCAAACAACATGTCAAAAATCTGTGTACAAACAGCAAAATTAATAGGAAAGGACCTTGCTACATGTACACTATGGTGTACACATTAATTTACACTTTGCCAGGTGACATTACCTTGTTGGACAGCTAAAATTTCAAATAGTTTTCCCATCCAAATGTTACTTATCAACAATACAAGTGTCAAACAACGTGTCAAAAATCAGTATACAAATAGCAAAGTTCAATCGGTAAGAACCCTGTGACATGTACCTTATGGTGTACACTTTTGTATACACTTTGCCACGTGTTATTGACCTATTGGACAGTTTAAATTTCAAACAGTTTTTCCATCCAATTTACACTTGACAACAATACAAGTGTCAAACAACGTGTCAAAAATCAGTGTACAAATAGCAAAGTTCAATCGATAAGAACCCTACGACATGTACACTATGGTGTACACTTTAATTTACACACTGCCACGTGTCATTACACTGTTGGACAGTTTAAATTCCAAACAGTTTTCTCATCCAATTGACACTTGACAACAATGCAGGTGTCAAAACAACGTGTCAAAAATCAGTGCAAAAATAGCAAAGTTAAATCGACAAGAACCTTGCTACATGTACACTATGGTGTGCACACTTTAGTTTAAACATTTCCACGTGACATTAACCTGTTGGATAGTATAAATATTAATCAGTTTTCCCATCCAACTGATACTTGAGAACAATACAAGTGTCAAACAATGTGTCAAAAATTAGTGTACGAATAGCAAAGTTCAATCAGTAAAAACCTTACTACATGTACACTATGGTGTACAAACTTTAATTTACACTTTGCCACGTGACATTACCCTGTTGGACAGTACGAATTTCAAATAATTTTCCCATTCAGTTGACCCTTAACAACAATGCAAGTGTCAAACAATGCATCAAAAATCAATGTGCCAACGGCAAAGTTCAATCGGTATAAACCTTGTTACATGTAAACTTTAGTTTACACTTTACCACGTGACATTACCCTATTGGATAGTTTAAATTTCAAACAGTTTTACCATCTAATTGACGCTTGACAACAATGCAAGTGTCAAACAACGTGTCAAAAATCAGTGTACAAATAGCAAAGTTCAATCGGAAATGACCTTGTGACACGTACACTATGGAGTACACTTTAGTTTACACTTTGCCACGTGTCATTACCCTATTGGATAGTTTAAATTTCAAACAGTTTTCCCATCTAATTGACACTTGACAATGATGCAAGTGTCAAACAACGTGACAAAAACCAGTGTACAAATAGCAAAATTCAATGGGTTAGAACCTTGCTACATGTACACTATGGTGTACATTTTAGTTTACACTTTACCACGTGACATTACCCTGTTGGAGTGTTTAAATTTCAAACAGTATTCCCATCCAGTTGACACTTGACAACAATGCAAGTCTCAAACAACATGTCAAAAATCAGTGCACAAATAGTAAAGTCCTATTGGAGAGAACCTTGCTACATGTACACTATGGTGCGCACTCTTTAGTTTACCCTTCGCCATGTGACATTACCTCGTTGGATAGTATAAATTTTCATACAAATAGCGAAGTTCAATCGTTAAGAACCTCGCAACATGTACACTATGTTGTACACACTTTATTTACACTTTGTCACGCGACGTTGCCATGTTAAACAGTATAAATTTCAAATAGTTTTCCCATCTAATTGGCACTAGACAACAATGCAAGTGTCTAACAACGTGTCAAAAATCAATGTACAAATAGCAATGTTCAATCAGTAAGAACCTTATGACAAGTATACTATGGTGTACACTTTGATTTACACTTTACCACGTGTCATTACCTTGATGGACAGTTTAATTTTCGAACAGTTTTCCCATCCAATTGACACTTGACAAAAATGGAATTGTCTAACAACGTGTCAAAAATCAGTGTACAAATATCAAAGTTCAATCGGTAAGAACCTTGCTACATATACGCTATGGTGTACACTTTAACTTACACTTTGCTACGTGACATTACCCTGTCGGGCAGCTTAAATTTCAAACAGTTTTCCATCCAATTGACACTTGACAACAACGAAAGTGTCAAACAACGTGTTAAAAATCAGTGTACAAATAGCAGAGCTCAATCGGTAAGAACTATACTACATGTACACTATGGTGTACACATTTTAGTTTACACTTTTCCACGTGACATTACCCTGTTGGACAGCTTAAATTTCAAACATTTTTCCCATCCAATTGACACTTGACAAAAATGCAAGTATCAAACAACGTGTCAAAAATCAGTGTACAAATAGCAAAGCTCAATCAGTATGAACCTTAGTACATGTACACTTTAGTTTACACTATACCACATGACATTACCCTATTGGACAGTTTAAATTCTAAATAGTTTTCCCATCTAATTGACACTTGACAACAATGTAAGTGTCAAACAACGTGTCAAAAATATGTGGACAAATAGCATAGTTCCATCAGTAAGAACCTTACTAGATGTACACTTTAGTTTCCACTTTACCACGTGACATTACCCTGTTGGATAGTTTAAATTTTATGCAATTTTCCCATACAATTAATGCTTGACAACAATGCAAGTGTCAAAAATCAGTGTACAAATAGCAAAGTTCAATCGGTAAGAATCTTGCTACATGTACACTATGGTGTACACTTTAGTTTACACTTTGCCATGTGTCATTGTCCAGTTGGACAGTTTAGATTTCAAACAGTTTTTCTATCCAATTGACACTAGACAACCATGCAAGTATCAAACAACGTGTCAAAAATTAGTGTACAAATAGCAAAATTCAATTGGTAAGAACCCCGCGACATGTACACTGTGGTGTACACTTTAATTTATACTTTACCACGTGTCATTACCCTGTTGGACAGTTTAAATTTTAAACAACTTTCCCATCCAATCGACACTTGACAATAATGCAAGTGTCAAACAACATGTCAAAAATCAGTGTACATAAAGGAAAGTTCAATCGGTAAGAACTTTGTCACATGTACACTTTAGTCTACCACGTGACATTACCCTGTTGGACTGTTTAAATTTTTAACAGTTTTCCCATTCCATTGACACTTGACAATAATGAAAGTGTCAAACAACGTGTCAAAAATCAGTGTAGAAATAACAAAGTTCAATCGGTAAGAACCTTGCTACATGTACACTATGGTGTACACTTTAATTTACACTTTGCCATGTTACATTACCCTATTGGCCAACTTAAATTTCAAACAGTTTTCCCATCCAGTTGACACTTACCAACAATGTAAGTGTCAAACAACGTGTCATAAATGAGCGTACAAATAGTAAAGTTCAATCGATAAGAACCTTACGACATGTGCACTATGGTGTACACTTTAGTTTGAACTTTGCCACATGTCATTACCTTGTTGGACAGTTTAAATTTCAAACAGTTTTTCCATCCAATTGACACTTGACAACAATACAAGTGTCAAGCAATGTGTCTAAAAATCAGTTTACAAATCGCAAAGTTCAATCGGAAAGGACCTTACTACATGTACACTATGCTGTACACTTTAGTTTACACTTTGCCACGTGACGTAGCCTTGTTGGACAGTTTAAATTTCAAACAATTTTATCGTCAAATTGACACTTGACAACAATGTAAGTGTTAAACAACGTGTCAAAACTCTGTGTATAAATAGGAAAGTCAATAGGTAAGGGCCTTGCCACATGAACGCTATGGTGTACACTTTAATTTACACTTTGTCAGGTGACATTACCATGTAGGACATCTTGAATTTCAAATAGCTTTCCCATCCAATTGACACTTATCAACAGTACAGGTGTCAAACGACGTGTCAAAAATCAGTGTACAAATAGCAAAGTTCAATCGGTAAAAATCCTGTGACATGTGCACTATGGTGTACAATTTTATTTACACTTTGCCATGTGTCATTGCCCTGTTGGACAGTTTAAATTTTGAACATTTTTTCCTTCCAATTGACACTAGATAACAATGCAAGTGTCAAACAACGTGTCAAAAATCAGTGTACAAATAGAAAAGTTCAATTGGTAAGAACCCTGCGACATGTACACTATGGTGTACACTTTAGTTTACACTTTACCACGTGACATTACCCTGTTGGACAGTTTAAATTTTAAACAATTTTTCCATCCAATTGTCACATGACAACAATGTAAGTGTCAAACAATGTGAAAAAAATCAGTGTACATATAGCAAAGTTCAATGAGTAAGAACCTTGTTACATATACACTTTAGTCTACACTTTACCACGTGACATTACCCCATCGGACTGTTTAAATTTTTAACAGTTTTCCCATTCCATTGACACTTGACAACAATGCAAGTGTCAAACAAATCAGTGTAGAAATAGCATAGTTCCATCAGTAAGAACCTTGCTATATGTACACTATGGTGTACACGTTAATTTACAATTTGCCAGGTGACATTACCCTATTGGACAATTTAAATTTCAAACAGTTTTTCCATCCAATTGACACTTACCAACAATACAAGTGTCAAACAACGTGTCATAAATTAGTGTACAAATAGCAAAGTTCAATCGATAAGAACCTTAAGACATGTACCCTATGGTGTACACTTTTGTTTACACTTTGCCACGTTTCATTACCCCATTGGACAGTTTAAATTTTGAACAATTTTTCTATCCAATTGACACTTGACAACAATGCAAGTGTCAAACAATGTTTCAAAAATATGTGTACAAATAGCAAAGTTCAATCGGTAAGAACCCTGCGACATGTACACTATGGTGGACACTTAAGTTTACACTTTGCCACGTGTCATTATCCTATTGGACAGTTTAAATTTTAAACAATTTTTCCATCCAATTGACACTTGACAACAATGCAAGTGTCAAAAAACGTGTCAAAAATCAGTGTACAAAAAGCAAAGTTCAATCGGTAAGAACCTTGCTACATGTACACTTAGTCTACACTTTACCACATGACATTATCTTATTGGACAGTTTTAATTTTAAATAGTTTTCCCGTCCAATTGACACTTGATAACAATGCAAGTGTCAAACAATGAGTCAAAAATCAGTGTACAAATAGTAAAGTTCAATCAATAAGAACCTTGCTACATGTACACTATGGTGTACACTTTAGTTTACACTTTGCCACATGACATTACCTTATTGGACAGTTTAAATTTCAAATATTTTTTCCATCCAATTGACACATGAAAATAGTGCAAGTGTCAAACAATGTGTCAAAAATCAGTTTACAAATCGTAAAATTCAATCGGTAAGGACCTTACTACATGTACACTACGGTGTACACTTTTGTCTACATTTTTCTTTGTGACGTTACCCTATTGGACAATTTAAATTTCAAATAGTTTTCCCATCCAATTGACACTTGACAACAATGCAAGCGTCAAACATGTGTCAAAAATAAATATATAAATAGCTAAGTTTAATCGGTAAGAACCTTGCTACATTTACACTATGGTGCACACACTTTAGTTTACACTTTGCCACGTGACATTGTCATGTTGGATAGTATAATTTTTTTTACAAATAGCAAAGTTCGATAGGCAAGAACTTTGCTACATGTACACTTTCGTGTACACTTTAGTTTACACTTTGCCATGTGACACTATCCTGGTGGACAGTTTAAATTTCAAATAGTTTTCCCATCCCGTTGACACTTGACATCAATGCAAGTGTCAAACAATGATTCAAAAATCAGTGTACAAATAGCAAATTTCTATCGGTATGAACCTTGCTAAATATATACTACGGGGTACAGACTTTAGTTTACACTTTTCCACGTGACATTACCCCGTTGGACAGTAAAAATTTCAAAGAGTTTTTCCATCCAATTGACACTTGGTAATAGTGCAAGTGTCAAACAACGTGTCAAAAATAAGTGTACCGATAGCAAAGTTCAATCGGTATGAACCTTGCTACATGTACACTTAAGTTTACACTTTTCCACCTGACATTACCCTGTTGGACAGTTTAAATATCAAACATTTTTCTCATCTAAATGACACTT
The DNA here is from genome assembly GCF_002742605.1 of Olea europaea var. sylvestris. Lineage (NCBI taxonomy): Eukaryota > Viridiplantae > Streptophyta > Magnoliopsida > Lamiales > Oleaceae > Olea > Olea europaea. Next base: position 48,871 of record NW_019262707.1, on the reverse strand, counting down.
GACAACAATACAAGAGTCAAACAGTGCGTCAAAAATCAGTGTACAAATAGCAAAGTTCAATCGGTAAGAACCTTGCTATATGTACACTATGGTATACACTTCTGTTTACACTTTGTCATGTGACATTACCCCGTTGGACAGTTTAAATTTCAAACAGTTTTCCTATCCAATTGACGCTCAACAACATTACAAGTGTCAAACAACGTGTCAAAAATCAGTTTACAAATAGCAGAGTTCAATCGGTAAGGACCTTGCTACATGTACACTATGGTGTACACTTTAGTTTACACTTTTCCATTTGACATTACCTGTTGGATAGTATAAATTTTAAACAATTTTTCCATCCAATTGACACTTGACAACAATGCAAGTGTCAAATAACGTGTCAAAATTCAGTGTACAAATGGCAAAGTTCAATCTGTAAGAACCTTGCTACATGTATACTATGGTGTACACTTTAGTTTACACTTTTCCAAGTGAGATTACCCTATTGGACAGTTTAAATATCAAACATTTTTCTCATCTAAATGACACTTGACAACAATGCAAGTGTCAAATAACGTGTCAAAAATCAGTGTACATATAGCAAAGTTCAATCGGTAAGAACATTGAGACATGTACACTATGGTGTGCACTTTAGTTTGTACTTTGCCACGTGTCATTACCATGTTGGACAGTTTCAATTTCAAACAATTTCTCCATCCAATTGACACTAAAAAACAGTGAAAGTGTCAAACAACGTGTCAAAATTCAGTGTACAAATGGCAAAGTTTAATCGGTAAGAACCTTGCTACATGTACACTATGGTGTACCCACTATAGTTTGCACTTTGCCACGTGACATTGCTGATAAGTGTGTTTCTGCACACTTATTTAGATCACAAACATGACTTAATTACGAGCAAAATGTTTAAATTGTGATTTTATCTCGTTGAATTCATGCAATGTAGGTGTTTTTATGGAAATGGTGGAATTCAGGAGAAAAGAGCCGAAAGGGGCTAAAATGGAGCAAAGTGATAGTTCAGGGGCCAAAGTGAAATTACCCAAAAGATGGTCCGAAGGACAAATCAAGGAAGTGAATGAGCTAAGTACCAATTTGGTGATATTATGAGATGATGGGAATAAAAGAAACAAGCAAAAAGGACCAAAATGAATCAAACTAAAAGTTCGGGGAACAAGTTACAAATAATCCATAGATGAGATGGAAATGGAATGAAGATTCAAGAGTGTTATAGGTCAATCCAATGAGGAAAGGATTCAAGAGGGGAAATACGGTCGAAGTATTATCAAGCATCAACTTTCAGGCCAAAAAGCTATGCTCGTGATTTTTAGTCTCTACTTGAGATTCATTCTGGGCATAGTTAACATCAGAATTTGAGGAATCCTATTTCTATCAAAATGTAGATCTTTGAGTTTTCTTCCCAATGCACTTTGAATCACTTCAATCAGAGATCAGGAAAAGAAGTTATGATCAAAATATTGAAAGCTATCTGACGAAAAAATTTCGATAACCATGCGGTTACATGGTTGTAATTCCTTGTGGTTGCACAAGGCAGTAAAGGGAAAAATATGGGCTGAAACTTCTGAACCATGCGGTAGCATGGCTTAATAACATGCGGTCGCAAGGTATAAAAATGTGACGAAATGTCAGGTTTCCTTATTCGACTCAAACATGATTTAGTAAGGTTTTGGGCGACTTTCTTAACCTAATTCCGTCCCCAATAAATACCAAACGACCCTGAAACATTAGGAAGAGGGAATATACACAATTTTGGAGGATTTGGAGAGGAAGAACAAGGCAAAAGCAAGGCAATCCACTTCAAGATTCAAGATTTCACTTCAAGAATCAATTGGGTGATATTCTTCCTTGGTTTTAATTATTGTTTTTCTTTATTTCCCATTATGTTAGGCTAGATTTTCATGTGCTAGGATTTGCGATGAACTGTATATTATGAACCCTTAATCTTGAATTTTATTCATTTTATGTTAAAACGTGTTTTTAATTATTGAATGATTGGCATGGATTTTATTTTCTCTACAATTATGTGCGCAATAGTTGTATGAGATTTGTGGCTTGTTTTACCCTTGAGAGATGGAAAATAAGTTAGACATTATGTTAATTGTCGTAAAGTTCGATAGGGGATAGAATATATCGCTATGTTTTACGTGATCTTTAAGTATTCATAAATCCTTAATGCATTTATATATGTTCGCATCCATCATAGAAATATAGTCGGATCGCATGTGAAAATAGGTTTAATTCTACTCGAGAGAGATTGTTAAACAAATTAGGAATATTGGTCTTCATAATTGAATCGTGTTGTCAATTTTATAAAATTCGGATTAAAGGGGATCGATATAAGGGGATTTGGGATCCTAGTACGCATTTCGTTATCATATTTTTATAAAACTTGCATTTAGTTATAATCACGCATTTAATCTAGTTAATTTAGGCTTTATATTTATAAGTAGGTTATTAAATCATAATTTAGTTAGCGAAAATATCAAGAATTTCTATTGTTTCGGTTAAGGCGACGATAGGTAAAATTGAACTAATCAATCTCTGTGGGACGATATTTGGACTCATTTAATCCACTTTATTACTTGTTAACGAACCGTACACTTACGGTAGTTTTAAATCGAAAGAAATATTTCGTGAACAAGTTTTTGGCATCATTGTCGAGGATTGAGTTTAGTTTAATTTTACTTCTCGAGGCACTAATTCGAACTTCAATTTTTATTTTGCTAGTATAATTTTGTTTTTATTTTTATTTTAGGTTATTATCCTTTACTTGTGTTTTAGTTATTTAAATTGTTTGAATCTCAATGCTCGTAATGGTTTTGTTTCTCAGATTTGCATGCCATGATCGACTGGAGGAGAATTGATTCTAGCCGATCCTGAAATCGAGTGCACCTTCATCGACTACAAAGATATCACCGAGCAGCACAAGTACAAATGGCTAACGAACTAGACAATCCCCATTATTCGAGCTAATGAAGGAACAATGGACGAAGGAAACGAGATTCAGGGAGATTTCTTGACTCCTCAAGTAATTCAAAGTCAATCCAGCATAGTGTATCCACCGTTTGGGCAACCAAATTTTCAATTGAAGACCAATGAGATACAGCTATTTCAAAATGGACACTAGTTTTATGGCAAAGCCGAGGAGAATCCACATACACACATATCTCGATTTTTGGATATGCGTCAACATTTCAGATACCAAGGGATTTCAGACGACGCTATTAGGCTAAGGCTATTTCCACATACACTACGAGACAGAGCACTTGAATGGTTGGATTCACTTCCGGTTGCAAGTATCACTACATGGAACCAGTTGGCACACAAATTCTGCACAAAGTTTTTCTCCCCAGCCAAGATAGTGAAGCTGAGACATGACATCTCAGTATTCAGTCAAGGAGAAATCGAATCATTTGACGAAACTTGGAACAGATTCAAAAACTTGCTCCGGTAGTGCCCTCAACATGGGTTTGATAAAAAGACCCAAATCTGATTCTTCTACACAGGGTTACTTCCATACCATAAGAGCATGGTGGATTCAGTGTCAGATGGCTCAATATCCACACGAACAGTTGATGGGGCATTGGAATTATTTGAGAGAATGGCTAACACATCAGCCATGTGGTCTTCTGAGAAGGCGATTCCAAGGAAAACTCCGGGTGTCTACGAGGTTGATACTTATTTAGCAATATCTGCAAAAATCAGCTCTCTATATCACAAGGTGGAAAGCATATCACAAGTAGCACAAGCTAAGAAAAGCAATTGTGAGGAATGTGGAGCTGAGCATAAAACATCGGAATGCCCAATACTCATGCAAGGAATTGAGCAAGCAGACTATGCACAGTGGAGACAATGCCAACAACACAATTAATATGGAGAAACTTTTAATCCCAGTTGGGTGAAGCATCCCAACTTCTCTTGGAGCAACCAAAATCAAAATAGGCCACAGGGACAATTTCAACAACAAGAGAAGAGGCCTCAATTGGAAGATATGATAGGAAAATTCATGGAGAAAGCCGAAGCTACACTTCAAAATCAAAATGCAGCGATCAAAAATTTGGAAACTCAGATGGGGCAGTTGGCCATAGTATTGACCAGCAGAACGTCAGGTAACTTGCCGGGTAATACAGAAATAACTTGCCGGGTAATACAGAAATCAATCCCAAAGAGCAAGCCAAGGCCATTATAACTCGAAGTGGAGTACAATTGCCTAAAATTCATGTCAAGAGACCGGGTGTGATTGGAGAGACATCTTCCCCTGCTGAAGAAGTGACTGTTGTAAAGGAGTCAATTTCAAAGGAAAATTTAGAAAAGTCACAGGATAAGGCCAAAGTCACAATCAACCCCTACGAGCCTCTGATTCTTTTTCCACAGCGGTTGAAGAAGCAAAAATTGGAGCAACAGTACAAAAAATTCCTAGAAGTCTTCAAAAAGCTCCATATCAACATCCCACTAGCCGATGCACTATTCCTAATGCCTAGCTACGCAAAGTTTCTCAAAGATATTATATCAAACAAATGCAAGCTAGAGGACCATGAGAGAGTAATGCTTACGGAGGAATACAGTGCCAGAATCCAGAAAAAGCTCCCACCAAAACTGAAAGATCCAGGGAGTTTCACTGTCCCTTGCACAATTGGTGATTTTTATTTTGATAAAGCATTGTGTGATCTCGGTACGAGTATTAACTTAATACCACTCTCTATTTACAAGAGACTAGGATTGGGAGAGCCTAGGGCAACCATAGTAACTCTACAGCTAGCTGATCGATCACTTACACATCCACGAGGGATTATTGAAGATGTATTGATCAAAGTGGATAAACTCATATTCCCAGCAAACTTCTTAATTTTGGATATGGAAGAAGACAACGACGTGCCTATCATATTGGGACGACCATTTTTAGCTACTGCAAGAGCCCTCATAGATGTGCAGTAAGGATAATTAACTCTGAAGCTGGGGGAGAAACAAGTATCTTTTAATGTTTTCAAGGCAATGAAATACCCCAACAAACCTAAAAGTTGTTTCCAGATTGAAGTGCTTGACATAGGAATCCCCTATAATTTTGAGTTGAAGAAACAGCCAAACATTCATGAGGCATGTATAGTATACTCTCCATCCATTCTTATCGATTCAAAGGAGATTAAGGCATTCAATCAGTAAGAACCTTGCTACATGTATACTATGGTGTAAACTTTAGTTTACACTTTGCCACGTGACATTACCCTGTTGAACAGTTTAAATTTCAAATAGTTTTCCCATCCAATTGACACTTGACAACAATGCAAGTGTCAAACTACGTGCCAAAAATTAGTTTACAAATAGCAAAGTTCAATCGGTAAGAACTTTGCTACATGTAAATTATGGTGAACACTTTAGTTTACACTTTGCGACGTGACATTACCTCATTGGACAATTTAAATTTCAAGTAGTTTTCCATCCCATTGACACTTGACAACAGTCCAAGTGTCATACAACGTGTCAAAACTCAGTGTACAAGTAGCAAAGTTCTATCAGTAAGAACCTTGCTACATATACACTATGGTGTGCACATTTTAGTTTACACTTTTCCACGGGACATTACCCTGTAGGATAGTGTAAATTTCAAATAGTTTTCCCATCTAATTGGCACTTGACAACAATGCAAGTGTCAAACAACGTATCAGTGTACAAATAGCAAAGTTCAATAAGTAAGAACTTTGCTACATGTACATTATGGTGAACACTTTAGTTTACACTTTGCCACGTGACATTACCCTATTGGACAGTTTAAATTTCAAACAGTTGTCCCATCCAATTGACACTTGACAATAATGCAAGTGTCAAACAATTTGTCAAAAATCAGTTTACAAATAGCAAAATTCAATCGGTAAGTATCTTGCTACATGTACACTATGGTGTACACTTTAGTTTACACTGTCCTATGTCACATTACCCTGTTATACAGCTGAAATTTCAAATAGTTTTCTTAACCAATTGACACTTGACAACAATACAAGTGTCAAACAATATATCAAAAATCAGTGTACAAATAGCAAAGCTCAGTCGGTAAAAACCTTGCTACATGTACACAATGGTGTACACTTTAGTTTACACTTTGTCATGTGACATTACCCTGTTGGACAGTTTAAATTTCAAATAGTTTTCCATCCGATTGACACTTGACAACAGTGCAAGTGTCAAACAACATGTCAAAAATCAGTGTACAAGTAGCAAAGTTCAATCAGTAAAAATCTTGCTACATGTACACTATGGTGTACACACTTTAATTTACACTTTGCCACGTGACATTACGCTGTTGGATAGTATAAATTTCAAATATTTTTCCCATCTAATTGACATTTGACAACAATGCAAGTGTCAAACAACGTGTTAAAAACCAATGTACAAATAGCAAAATTCAATCGATAAGAACTTTGCTACATCTACACTATGGTAAACACTTTAGTTTACACTTTGCTGCGTGACATTACCCTGTTGGACAGTTTAAATTTCAAACAGTTTCCTCAATCCAATTGACACTTGACAACAATGCATGTGTCAAACAACGTTTCAAAAATCAGTATACAAATAGCATAGTTCAATCGGTAAGAACCTTACGGCATGTACACTATGGTGTACACCTTAGTTTACACTTTATCACGTGTCATTACCCTGTTGGACAGTTTAAATTTCGAACAGTTTTTCCATCCAATTAACACTTGAGAACAATGCAAGTGTCAAATAACGTGTCAAAAATCAGTGTACAAATAGAAACGTTCAATGGTAAGAACATTGCTACGTGTACACTATGGTGTACACTTTAGTTTACACTTTGTCACGTGACATTACTCTATTGGACAATTAAAATTTCAAATAGTTTTCCCATCGATTTGACACTTGACAACAATGCAAGTGTCTTGCCACATGTACACTATGGTTTACACATTATTTTACACTTTGCCACGTGATATTGCCCTGTTGGACAGTTTAAATTTCAAACAGTTTTTCCATCCAATTGACACTTGACAACAATGCAAGTGTCAAACAATATGTCAAAAATCAGTGTGCAAATAGTAAAGTTCAATCGATTAGAACATTGCTAAATGTACACTATAGTGTACACTTTAATTTACACATTACCACGTGATAGTACCCCGTTGGACAGTTTAAATTTCAAACAGTTTCCCCGTCCAATTGACACTTGACAACAATGCATGTGTCAAATAACATTTCAAAAATCAGTGTACAAATAGCATAATTCAATCGGCAAGAACCTTGCGACATATACACTATGGTGTACACCTCAATTTACACTTTGCCACATGTCATTACCCTGTTGGACAGTTTAAATTTCGAACAGTTTTCCCATCCAATTAACACTTGAGAACAATGCAAGTGTCAAACAACGTGTCGAAAATAAGTGTACAAATAGCAAAGTTTAATCGGAAAGTACCTTGCCTCATGTGCCAAAAATTAGTTTACAAGTAGCAAAGCAGTTTAAATTTCAAATAGTTTCCCCGTCCAATTGACACTTGACAGCAATGCAAGTGTCAAACAACGTGTCGAAAATAAGTGTACAAATAGCAAAGTTTAATCGGAAAGTACCTTGCCTCATGTGCCAAAAATTAGTTTACAAGTAGCAAAGCAGTTTAAATTTCAAATAGTTTCCCCGTCCAATTGACACTTGACAGCAATGCAAGTGTCAAACAACGTGTCGAAAATAAGCGTACAAATAGTAAAGTTCAATCGACAAACAGCTTTCCCATCCATTTGACAATTGACAACAATGCAAGTGTCAAACAACGTGTCGAAAATAAGCGTACAAATAGTAAAGTTCAATCGGTAAGGACCTTGTCACATGTACACTATTGTGTGCACATTATTTTACACTTTCCCACATGATATTACCCTGTTGGACAGTTTAAATTTCAAACAGTTTTCCATCCAATTGACACTTGAGAACAATGCAAGTGTCAAACAACATGTTAAAAATCAATGTTCAAATAGTAAAGTTCAATGGTAAGAACCTTGCTACATATACACTATGGTGTACACTTTATTTTACACTTTTTCATGTGACATTACTCCATTGGACAATTAAAATTTCAAACAATTTTCCCATCCAATTGACACTTGAGAACAATGCAAGTGTCAAACGTGTCAAAAATCGGTGTACAAATAGCAAAGTTCAATGGTAAGAACCGTGCTACATATACACTATGGTGTCCACTTTATTTTACACTTTACCACATGACATTATCCTATTGGATAGTTTAAATTTCAAACAGTTTTCGCATCCAATTGACACTTGAGAACAATGCAAGTGTCAAACGTGTCAAAAATCGGTGTACAAATAGCAAAGTTCAATGGTAAGAACCGTGCTACATATACACTATGGTGTCCACTTTATTTTACACTTTACCACATGACATTATCCTATTGGATAGTTTAAATTTCAAACAGTTTTCGCATCCAATTGACACTTGAGAACAATGCAAGTGTCAAACGTGTCAAAAATCGGTGTACAAATAGCAAAGTTCAATGGTAAGAACCGTGCTACATATACACTATGGTGTCCACTTTATTTTACACTTTACCACATGACATTATCCTATTGGATAGTTTAAATTTCAAACAGTTTTCGCATCCAATTGACACTTGAGAACAATGCAAGTGTCAAACGTGTCAAAAATCGGTGTACAAATAGCAAAGTTCAATGGTAAGAACCGTGCTACATATACACTATGGTGTCCACTTTATTTTACACTTTACCACATGACATTATCCTATTGGATAGTTTAAATTTCAAACAGTTTTCGCATCCAATTGACACTTGAGAACAATGCAAGTGTCAAACGTGTCAAAAATCGGTGTACAAATAGCAAAGTTCAATGGTAAGAACCGTGCTACATATACACTATGGTGTCCACTTTATTTTACACTTTACCACATGACATTATCCTATTGGATAGTTTAAATTTCAAACAGTTTTCGCATCCAATTGACACTTGAGAACAATGCAAGTGTCAAACGTGTCAAAAATCGGTGTACAAATAGCAAAGTTCAATGGTAAGAACCGTGCTACATATACACTATGGTGTCCACTTTATTTTACACTTTACCACATGACATTATCCTATTGGATAGTTTAAATTTCAAACAGTTTTCGCATCCAATTGACACTTGAGAACAATGCAAGTGTCAAACGTGTCAAAAATCGGTGTACAAATAGCAAAGTTCAATGGTAAGAACCGTGCTACATATACACTATGGTGTCCACTTTATTTTACACTTTACCACATGACATTATCCTATTGGATAGTTTAAATTTCAAACAGTTTTCGCATCCAATTGACACTTGAGAACAATGCAAGTGTCAAACGTGTCAAAAATCGGTGTACAAATAGCAAAGTTCAATGGTAAGAACCGTGCTACATATACACTATGGTGTCCACTTTATTTTACACTTTACCACATGACATTATCCTATTGGATAGTTTAAATTTCAAACAATTTTCCCATCCAATTGACACTTGACAACAATGCAAGTGTCAAACAACGTGTCAAAAATCAGTGTACATATAGCAGACTTCAATCGGTAAGAACCATGCTACATGTACACTATAGTGTACACACTTTAGTTTACACTTCGCCACATGACATTACCCTGTTGGACAGTATAAAATTCAAAAAGTTTTCCCATCCAATTGAAACTTGACAACAATGCATGTGTCAAATAACGTGTCAAAAATTAGTGTACAAATAGTAAAGTTCAATCGATATGAACCTTGCTACATGTACACTTTAGTTTACACTTTACCACGTGACATTACCCTGTTAGGCAGTTTAAATTACAAACAGTTTTCCCATCTTACTGACACCTGACAACAGTGTCATAGTCAAACAACGTGTCAAAAATTAGTGTACAAATCTCAAAGTTCAATAGGTAAGAACCTTACTACATGGACACTATGGGGGAAACTTTAGTTTACACTTTGCCACGTGACATTACCCCATTGGACAGTTTTAATTTCAAACAGTTATCCTATCCAATTGACACTTGACAACGATGCAAGTATCAAACCACGTGTCAAAATAAGTTTAGAAATAGCAAAGTTCAATCGGTAAGAACCTTGCTACATATACACTATGGTGTACATTTTAGTTTACACTTTACCACGTGAATTTATCCTGTTGGACAGTTTAAATTTCAAACTATTTTCTCAACCAATTGACACTTGAGAACAATACAAGTGTCAAACAACGTGTCAAAAATTAGTGTACAAATAGCAAAGTTCAATCGATAAGAACCTCGCTTCAGGTACACTTTAGTTTACACTTTGCCACGTGACATTACCCTGTTAAACAGTTTAAATTTCAAACAATTTTTTAATCCAATTGACACTCGACAATAATGCAAGTGTCAAATAACGTGTCAAAAATTAGTGTACAAATAGCAAAGTTCAATCGATAAGAACCTTGTTATATGTACACTATGGTGTACACATTAGTTTACATGTTGCCACGTGACATTATCAAATTTCAAACAGTTTTTCCATCTAATTGACACTTGACAATGATGTAAGTGTCAAACAACGTGTCAAAAATTATTTTACAAACAACAGAGTTCAATCGGTAAGAACCTTGCTACATGTACACTATGGTGTACACTTTAGTTTACACTTGGCCACTTGACATTACCCGATTGGACAGTTTAAATTTCAAATAGTTTTCCCATCCTACAACGTGTCAAAAATTAGTGTACAAATAGCAAAGTTCAATCGGTAAGAACCTTGCTACACGTACACTATAGTGTACACTTTGGTTTAAACTTTGCCACGAGATATTACCCTGTTGGACAGTTTAAATTTCAAACAGTTTTCTCATCCAATTGACACTTGACAATAGTGCAAGTGTCAAACAACGTGTCAAAAATTAGTGTACAAATAGTAAAGTTCAATTGGTATGAACCTTGCTACATGTACACTATGGTGTACACACTTTAGTTTACACTTTTTCATGTGACTTTACCCTGTTGGATAGTATAAATTTCGAATAGTTTTTCCATCCAATTGACACTTAAGAACAATGCAAGTATCAAAGAACGTGTCAAAAATTAGTGTACAAATAGCAAAGTTCAATGGGTAAGAACCTTGCTACATGTACATTATGGTGTACTCTTCAGTTTAATTTTTACTACATGACATTACCCTATTTGACGGTTTGAATTTCAAATAGTTTTCTCATCCAATTGACAACAACGCAGTGTCAAACAACGTGTCAAAAATTAGTTTACAAATAGCAAAGTTCAATCGGTAAGGACCTTAGTACATGTACACTATGGTGTACACTTTAGTTTAAACTTTGTCACGTGACATTACCCCATTGGACTGTTTAAATTTAAAACAGTTTTCCCATCCAATTGACACTTGACAATAATACAAGGGTCAAACAACATGTAAAAAATCAGTGTGCAAATAGCAAAGTTCAATCGGTAAGAACCTTTTTTCATTATTTAGCATAAACACGGGAACGTTACGAAAACTCATTTTTCTTTAATTAAAAAAAATGCGGAACTATATAAAATTCTTCAATAAACAAATAATTGTAACGTTTAAATTAAAAATTATTGAAAGCGTATCTAACCATAAACATAAACTCCTAAGTAATTCAAATAATGCGTTCTAAATTAAAATAAACAAATTGCTAAATTTAAAATTACAAACTTATTTCTTTTTCTCTATTCTTTATCCACTTGGCAGTCCGCATCACCAATTCTCCACCGTTCCAATCGACCCAAACTAATCTGAAAAATTAATGTAAGAGTGAGTATTAAAAATACCCAGTAAGATACGTGCAAATTTCCATACACAGGTATATAACAAATAAATAATACACTTCATACCGCTCTTCTCTTATGGAGTATATCGGTGACCAAGCGACACACCCATCTTAGGTCCTCTTAATTTTCATGTAGAAATTTCATATCTCTTTCTCTAGAACCCGAAGGTCCACTAGCATTCCATGCATATTTAATCACATATAAGAGCATAAGGAAACGTAAACACTTTGCACATAAATGTATCTTACCT
>NW_019262707.1:0-35643 GCF_002742605.1 Olea europaea var. sylvestris | reverse complement strand
CACATAACACCTTTTGAGCATCAGTGCAAGATAGATGTTTGAAGATTCGCTCCATTCCTCTTATCCATTCTTCAGCTGCTAGTGGGTCTGCCTTACCATCGAAGGTTGGGGGTTTGTAGCGACGGAACTGTTCCACGATTGAGCTGGTGTTGTTAGCGTTTGTACCACGGGGACCACCCTGTGCTTGTTGCCTACCCAAATCTTGTACCGCCTTTAGCAAATCTCTGATGATCGTACCTTGATTTTGTTGTTGTCTCGACATTTTCTTAACACAAATAAAATTTTAATTTAGGGAAAAAAATTGGTAAAACACTTCTAATATTTTTGTAACAACGAAGAATTTAATATAATTTCCAAATCCTTAAAAAAAAATTTGCTCTTCAAAAAATCAAATGAATAAATAAATAATCCAACTTTTCCTAAGCAAATAAATAAAACTTATCCCTAATCTAGAATCTTCTTTTTATGCCGTCTCATCATCCGAAGTAATGCATGACTCGGGCTCGGAATCCATAACCAAATCAATGAAATTTTGTGGTTGGACTTCTTGCTCAAGGTCTTCCGGTTCCGATTTGATCGTCTCCCCTGGGTCCTCCTCGGGCTCTTCCTCTGGGTCCTCTTCAGGCTCTTCCTTGGGCTCCTCCTTCGGGTCCTCCTTTGGCTCTAGCTCTGGCTCTAGTTCGGGTTCGGGCTCGGCCTTGGGCTCGAGTACTGGTGCTTGTTTTCTATGATTCCATAAAATTATGATATCTTCACAGTATCCTTTAAAATCAATCTTATCCCAATCTTCTTCCAAATATAAATCATAATCCATGTCCCTCACGAAATAAGCCACGTCTCTCCATTGAGGTCGCATAGTGCTTATAAGGTGATATATCGAAAGGATTGTCCCCTCATTATATCCAAATGACCTTGCTCGCTCCCACTTAGAAAGGAAATCTTCAACATGTTCAACAAAAGTTCTCTTCCATCTCACTTCATAATTTATGTAGTTCTCAATGGCCAATTCAGCACGCTGGAGGTACGTTGGGCTATTCCTAGTCATCCTAATCACATGACATCATAATTTTAATTATGCTTAACTTTGCATTATCAATATTATTATTATTATTTTTTTTTTATTCTCAGTGCATAAACTATACTCTAGCAAGATGACAAATAAATTATGCGATGTGAACATACTTATACATTTTATAACATGCAGCAATGTCTAAAAACATGTCATTACATTTCATACCTGGGTTCAATTGGAGAGTAGTCAAATGGTGAGCGTCATGTGCCAAGTATTCTTTATATCATTACGTATTTAAAAGTTTGCAATCACAACATAAAAAAAATACATTGATTTTATTTGTTTAAGAATTTTCTAAAATTGGAACGTCATAAATGTTTCCAATGATAACTATGTAAGTTCATTATTTTACACAAACCTTTAACATTAAATAAATGTAGGAAATAAAAACAAAAACTATTTTGCATGAAAAGTATTGAACACTTCACGTTAACAACATATCATTTTCTTTATTATCATTGTTCACGGATGAACAGTTACTAAAATAAATTTTTTTTTTTTTTTGCTGTATTGTTCACGTGAACATTACTGTTCACGTGAATAGTAATTTTTTTTTTTTCATTTTACAAAATCTTAAATATAATTTTCTTAGAATTATTGTTTTTCGTCTTAATGATTTGAATAACACGTAACCGAAAAGACTTCCAGGCAAGGAGGGGGGTCACAAGCGAACCGCTTAAATCCCAAGCTCAGCTTAGACAGTTTAAGTCTTTTTGACAAAGTCTTTCAATCTTGTGAATACGCAAATCAAAGAAACTCGAAACAATAAGTGGGAAAAAGAGATTTATTAAAATATGATTTTTTTTATTATTTTTTTTTTTTTGAAAAAGTCTACAGGAAAGTAAAACCGTGCTCTGATACCATACTGTAACGCCCCAATTTTTTTATTAAGCATAAACACGAGAACGTTACGAAAACTCATTTTTCTTTAATTAAAAAAAATGCGGAACTATATAAAATTTTTCAATAAACAAATAATTGAAACGTTTAAATTAAAATTATTGAAAGCGTATCTAACCATAAACATAAACTCCTAAGTAATTCAAATAATGCGTTCTAAATTAAAATAAACAAATTGCTAAATTTAAAATGACAAACTTATTTCTTTTTCTCTATTCTTTATCCACTTGGCAGTCCGCATCACCAATTCTCCACCGTTCCAATCGACCCGAACTAATCTGAAAAATTAATGTAAGAGTGAGTATTAAAAATACCCAGTAAGACACGTGCAAATTTCCATACACAGGTATATAACAACTAAATAATACACTTCATACCGCTCTTCTCTTATGGAGTATATCGGTGACCAAGCGACACACCCATCTTAGGTCCTCTTAATTTTCATGTAGAAATTTCATATCTCTTTCTCTAGAACCCGAAGGTCCACTAGCATTCCATGTATATTTAATCGCATATAAAAGCATAAGGAAACGTAAACACTTTGCACATAAATGTATCTTACTTTGTTGAATCTACAGTATGTTGAAAATCGTTCCTCCGCTTTGAAGGTATGTGATTAAAATACTCGATGTATGAAATTCTATTTCTAATGCTGCTTTCTGTCTTCCTTTTTCTCTCCTTTCTCTCTCTTTTATCTTTCTCTTTCTCTATTTCACGTGTGAATTTTTGGTGTGGTAAAATGTGGGATTCTAGCCTACTATTTATAGGTGTAGACTAGAGTAGAAGATATGTCTTATCCTAACCAAAAGATTTTTACTTGATTTGTACTAGGCCTTTTTTGTTGTTATCAAAAAGTTTGAGACTATCTATAATACTATATTTACAAATAGAAAATTTATTTGCCATCACTTATCTATTATAATATAGTTTATCTTCCAAAATAAATGCTCCGAAATAATTAAAATTCTATCTTATTTTAATAAATATTATGTTTAAACAAAAGGTAGTCTAATTAGTCAGCACTGCCTAGAATATTTAATTAAATGGAATTATATTAATTCTTAATTTTAACATGTCCAAAATCAGTGTACAAAAAGTATAGTTCAATCGGTAAGAACCTTGCTACATGTATAGTATGGTGCATACACTTTAGTATACACTTTTCCACGTGACCTTACCCTTTGGACAATATAAATTTTAAACAATTTTCCCAATCAATTGACACTTGACAACAGTGCAAGTGTCAAACAACGTGTAAAAAATCATTGTACAAATGGCAAAGTTCAATCGGTCTGAACCTTGCTACATGTACACTTTACTTTGCACCTTACCACGTGACATTACCCTATTCGACAGTTTAAATTTCATACAATTTTCCCATCTAATTAACACTTGACAACAATGTAAGTGTCAAATAACTTGTCAAAAATCAGTGTACAAATAGCAAACTTCAGTCGGTGAAAACCTTGCTACATGTACACTATGGTGTACACTTCAGTTTACACTTTGCCACGTGACATTACCCTATTGGACAGTTTAAATTTAAAATAGTTTTCTCAACCAATTGACACTAGACAACAATGAAAGTTCAATCGGTAAGAACTTCGCTACAAGTACACTATGGTGTACACTTTTGTTTACATTTTGCCATGTGATATTACCCTGTTGGACAGTTTAAATTTCAAATAGTTTTTCTATCCAATTAACACTTGACAACAATGCAAGTGCAAAAACAACGTGTTAAAAATCAGTGTACAAATAGCAAAGTTCAATCTGTAAGAACCTTGCAACATGTACACTATGGTGTACACACTTTAGTTTACACTTTGTCACGTGACATTACCCTATTGGATAGTATATATTTCAAACTGTTTTTCCATCTAATTGACACTTGGCAACAATGCGAGTGTCAAACAACGTGTCAAAAATCAGTGTACAAATAGCAAAGTTCAATCTGTAAGAACCTTGCTACATGTACACGATGGTGTACACACTTTAGTTTACACCTTGCCACATAACATTACCCTATTGGACACTATAAATTTCAAACGGTTTTCCCATCCAATTGACACTTGACAACAATGTAAGTGTCAAACAACGTGTCAAAAATCAGTGTACCAATCGCAAAGTTCAATCAATATGAACCTTGCCACCTGTACACTTTAGTTTACACTTTACCACATGATATTACCCTGTTGGACAGTTTAAATTTCAAACAGTTTTCCCGTCTAATTGACACTTGAAATCAATGCAAGTGTCAAATAACGTGTCAAAAATCAGTGTACAAATAGCAAAGTTCAATCGGTAAGAACCTTGCTATATGTACATTATGGTATACACTTTAATTTACACTTTGCCACGTGACATTACCTTGTTGGACAGTTTAAATTTCAACCAGTTTTCCTATCCAATTGACACTTTACAACAATGCAAGTGTCAAACGACATGTCAAAAATCAATGTACAAATAGAAAAAGCCCAATCGGTAAGAACCTTGTAACATTTACACTATGGTATACAATCTTTCGTTTACACTTTTCCATGTGATATTATCATGTTGGACAGTTTAAATTTCGATCGATTTTCCCATCAAATTGACCCTTGAAAAAAAAATGCAGGTGTCAAACAACATGTCAAAAATCAGTGTACAAATAGTAAAGTTCAATCGGTAAGAACCTTGCCACACGTACACTTTAGTTTACACTTTGCCACGTGACATTACCCTATTAGACAGTTGAAATTTCAAACAGTTTCCCCGTCCAATTGACACTTGACAACAATGCATGTGTCAAACAACATTTCAAAAATCAGTGTACAAATAGCATAGTTCAATCGGTAAGAACCTTGCGACATATACATTATGGTGTACACCTTAGTTTACATTTTACCATGTGTCATTACCCTGTTTGACAGTTTAAATTTCAAACAGTTTTTCCATCCAATTGAGACTTGAAAATAATGCAAGTGTCAAACAAAGTATCAAAAATTAGTGTACAAATAGCAAAGTTCAATGGTAAGAACCTTTCCGTACACTTTAGTTTACACTTTTCCACGTGGCATTACTCTATTGGACAATTTAAATTTCAAACAGCTTTTCCATCGAGTTGACACTTGACAACAATGCAAGTGTCAAACAACGTGCCAAAAAATAAGTGTACAAATAGCAAAGTTCAATCGGTAAGGACCTTGCCACATGTACACAATGGTGTACACATTAGTTTAAACTTTGCCACGTGATTACTCTGTTGGACAGTTTAAATTTCAAACAGTTTTCTCACCCAATTAACACTTGACAACAATGCAAGTGTCAAACAACGTGTCAAAAATCAATGTACAAATAGCAAAGTTCAATATGTAAGAACATTGCTACATGTACACTATAGTGTACACTTTAGTTTATACTTTGTCATGTGACATTACTCTATTGGACAATTTAAATTTCAAACAGTTTTCCCATCCATTTGACAATTGACAACAATGCAAGTGTCAAACAATGTGTTGAAAATAAGTGTACAAATAGCAAAGTTCAATCGGTAAGGACCTTGTCACATGTACACTATGGTGTACACTTCAGTTTACACTTTTCCACGTGACATTATCCTGTTGGACAGTTTAAATTTCAAACATTTTCCAACCCAACTGACCCTTAACAACAATGCAAGTGTTAAACAACGTGCCAAAAATCAAAGTACAAGAAGCAAAGTTCAATCGGGTAGAACCTTGCAACTTGTACACCATGGTGTACACATTAGTTTACACATTGCCATGTGACATTACCTTGTTGGACAGTTTAAATTTCAAATAGTTTTTCTATCCAATTGACACATGACAACAATACAAGTATCAAACAACATGTCAAAAATCAGTGTACAAATAGCAAAGTTCAATCGGTAAGAACCTTACGACATGTACACTATGGTGTATACCTTAGTTTACACTTTGCTAGGTGTTATTACCCTGTTGGACAGTTTAAATTTCAAACAGTTTCCCATCCAATTGACACTTGAGAACAATGCAAGTGTCAAACAATGTGTCAAAAATCACTGTATAAAAAGAAACTTTCAATGGTAAGAACCTTGCTACATGTACACTATGGTGTACACATTAGTTTACACTTTGTCATATGACATTACTCTATTGGACAATTAAGATTTCAAACAGTTTTCCCGTCAATTGGACACTTGACAACAATGCAAGTATCAAACAACGTGTCAAAAATAAGTGTAGAAATAACAAAGTTCAATCGGTAAGGACCTTGCCACATGTACACTATGGTATACACTTTAGTTTACACTAAGTCACGTGACATTACCCTGTTGGACAGTTCAATGGTAAGAACCTTGCTACATGTACACTATGGTGTATACTTTAGTTTACACTTTGTCACGTGACATTAGTCTACCGGACAATTAAAATTTCAAACAATTTTCCCATCAATTTGACACTTGACAACAATGCAAGTGTCAAAAAACGTGTCAAAAATTGGTGTACAAATAGCAAAGCTCAATCGGGAAGAACCCTGTAACATGTACACTATGGTGTACACTCTTTAGCTTACACTTTACCATGTGACATTATCTTGTTGAACAGTTTAAATTTCAAACAGTTTTCCCATCCAATTGACTCTTGACAACAATGCAAGTGTCAAACAACATGTCAAAAATCAGTGTACAAATAGGAAAGTTCAATCGGTAAGAACCTTGCTACATGTACACTATAGTGTACACTTTAGTTTATACTTTGTCATGTGACATTACTCTATTGGACAATTTAAATTTCAAACAGTTTTCCCATCCATTTGACAATTGACAACAATGCAAGTGTCAAACAATGTGTTGAAAATAAGTGTACAAATAGCAAAGTTCAATCGGTAAGGACCTTGCCACATGTACACTATGGTATACACTTTAGTTTACACTAAGTCACGTGACATTACCCTGTTAGATAGTTCAATGGTAAGAACCTTGCTACATGTACACTATGGTGTATACTTTAGTTTACACTTTGTCACGTGACATTAGTCTACCGGATCCATCCAATTGACACTTGACAACAATGCATATGTCAAACAACGTTTCAAAAATCAGTGTACAAATAGGATAGTTCAATCGGTAAGAACCTTGCGACATGTACACTATGGTGTACACCTTAGTTTACACTTTGCCACGTGTCATTATCCTGTTGGACAGTTTAAATTTCGAACAGTTTTCCCATCCAATTGACACTTGAGAACAATGCAATGTCAAACAACTTGTCAAAAATTAGTGTTCAAAAAGAAACATTCAATGGTATGAACCTTGCTACATGTACACTATGGTGTACACTTTAGTTTACACTATGTCAGGGGACATTACTCTATTGGATAATTAAATTTTCAAACAGTTTTCCCATTGATTTGACACTTGACAACAATACAAGTGTCAAACAACATGTCGAAAATAAGTGTACAAATAGCAAAGTTCAATTGGTAAGGACCTTGCTACATGTACACTATGGTGTACACTTTAGTTTACACTTTGCCACGTGACATTACCCTGTTGGACAGTTTAAATTTCAAACAGTTTTCCCATCTAATTGACGCTTGAGAACAATGCAAGTGTCAAACAACGTATTAAAAATCAGTGTACAAATAGCAAAGTTCAATCGATAAAAACCTTACAACATGTACACTATGGTGTACACTCTTTAGCTTACACTTTGCCGTGCGATATTACCTTGTTTGACAGTCTAAGTTTCAAACGATTTTCCCATCCAATTGACACTTAACAACAATACAAGTGTCAAACAATATGTCAAAAATAAGTGTACAAATAAGAAAGTTCAATCGGTAAGAACCTTGCTACATGTACACTATGGTGTACACTTTAGTTTTCACTTTGTCACGTGACATTACTCTATTGGATAATTAAAATTTCAAATAGTTTTCCCATCGATTTGACACATGACAGAAATGCAAGTGTCAAACAACGTGTCAAAAATCAGTGTACAAATAGGAAAGTTCAATCAGTAAGAACCTTGCAACATGTACACTATGGTGTACAATCTTTAGCTTACACTTTCCCATGTGTCATTACCCTGTTGGACAGTTTAAATTTTAAATAGCTTTACCATCAAATTGACACTTGATAACAATGCAAGTGTCAAATAATGTGTCAAAAATCAGTGTACAAATAGCAAAGTACAATCGGTAAGAACATTGCTACAACTACACTATGGTATACACTTTAGTTTACCCTTTGCCTCGTGACATTACCCGATTGGACAATTTAAATTTCAAATAGTTTTACCTGCCAATTGACACTTGACAACAATGCAAGTGTCAAACAACGTGACAAAAATCAGTGTACAAATAGCAAATTTCAATCGGTAAGAACTTTGCTACATGTACACTATGGTGTACACTTTAGTTTACACTTTGCCACATGACATTATCCTATTGGAAAATTTAAATTTCAAACATTGTTTTCATCCAATTGACACTTGACAACAATGCAAGTATCAAACAACGTGTCAAAAATTAGTGTACAAATAGCAAAGTTTAATCTGTAAGAACCTTGCTACATGTATACTATAGTGTACACTTTAGTTTACACTTTGCCATGTGACATTACCCTATTGCACAGTTTAAATTTCAAACAGTTTTTCATCCAATTGAAACTTGACAACAATGCAAGTGTCAAACAACGTGTAAAAAATCATTGTACAAATAGCAAAGTTCAATCAGCAAGAACATTACTACATGTACACTATGGTGTACACTTTAGCTTACATTTTACCACGTGACATTACCCTATTGGAAAGTTTAAATTTCAAACAGATTCCCCATCCAATTGACACTTGACAACAAGGAAAGTGTCAAACAACGGGTCAAAAATCTGTGTACAAATAGTAAAGTTCAATCGGTAATAACCTCGCGACGTGTACACTATGGTGTACAGCTTAGTTTACACATTACCACGTGTCTCACCCTATTGGACAGTCTAAATTTCGAACAGTTTTCCCATCCAATTGATACTTGAGAACATTGCAAGTGTCAAACAACGTGTCAAAAGTCAGTGTACAAATAGCAAAGTTCAATGGTAAGAACCTTGCTACATGTACACTATGGTGTACACTTTAGTTTACACTTTGCCACATGATATTACTCTATTGGACAATTAAAATTTCAAATAGTTTTCCCATCAATTTGACACTTGACAACAACGCAAGTGTCAAACAACATGTCGAAAATAAGTGTACGAATAGTAAAGCTCAATCGGTAAGGACCTTGCCACATGTACACTATGGTGTACACATTAGTTTACACTTTGCCACGTAACATTACCCTGTTGGACAATTTAGATTTCAAACAGTTTTCCCACCCAATTGACCCTTGACAACAATGCAAGTGTCAAACAATGTGTGAGAAATTAGTGTACAAATAGCAAATTTCATTCGGTAAGAACCTTGCAACATCCACACTATGGTGTACACTTTAGTTGACATTTTGTCACATGATATTATCTTGTTGGAGAGTTTAAATTTCAAACAGTTTTCTTATCAAATTGACACTTGACAACAATGTATGTATCAAACAACGTGGCAAAAATCAGTGTACAAATGGCAAAGTTCAATCAGTAAGAACCTTGCTACTTGTACACTATGGTATAAACATTAGTTTACACTTAGCCACGTGATATTACCCTGTTGAACAGTCTAAATTTCAAATAGTTTTCCTATCCAATTGACACTTGACAATAATGCAAGGGTCAAACAATGTGTCAAATATCAAAGAAAAAATAGCAAAGTTAAATCGGTAAGATCCATGCGACAAGTACACTACCGTGTACACCTTAGTTTACACTTTACCACGTGTCATTACCCTATTGGAAAGTTTAAATTTCAAATAGCTTTGTCATCCAATTAACACTTGACAACAATTCAAGTGTCAAATAAGGTATCAAAAATCAGTGTACAGATAGCAAAGTTCAATGGCAAGAACCTTGCTACATGTACACTATAGTGTACACTTTGGTTTACACGTTGCCATGTGACTTTACCTTGTTGGACAATTTAAATTTCAAACTATTTTCCCATTCATTTGACACTTGACAACAATGCAAGTGTCAAACAATGTGTCGAAAACAAATGTAAAAATAGCAAAGTTCAATCGGTAAGGACCTTGCCACATGTAAACTATGATGTACACTTTAGTTTACACTTTGCCACTTGACATTATCCTGTAGGACAGTTTAAATTTCAAATAGTTTACCCACCCAATTTTGATAACAATGCAAGTGTCAAACAACGTTTCAAAAATCAAGGTACAAATAGCAAAGTTCAGTCGGTAAGAACTATGCTACGTGTACATTATGGTGTACGGTTTAGTTTACACATTACCACGTGAATTACTATATTGGACAGTTTAAATTTCAAACAATTTTTCCATCCAAATGACACTTGACAACAATGCAAGTGCCAAAAAATGTGTCAAAAATTAGTGTACAAATAGCAAAGATCAATCGGCAAGAACCTTGCTACACGTACACTATGGTGTACACTTTAGTTTACACTTTGCCACTTGACATTATCCTGTAGGACAGTTTAAATTTCAAATAGTTTACCCACCCAATTTTGATAACAATGCAAGTGTCAAACAACGTGTCAAAAATCAGAGTACAAATAGCAAAGTTCAATCGGAAAGAACCTTGCTACACTTAGACTATGGTGTACACACTTTATTTTACACTTTGTCACATGACATTACCCTATTGGACAGTTTAAATTTCAAACAATTTTTCCATCCAAATGACACTTGACAACAATGCAAGTATCAAACAACATGTTAAAAATCAGTGTACAAATAGCAAAGTTCAATTGATAAGTACCTTGCGACGTGTACACTATGGTGCACACTTTGGTTTTCACTTTGC
The DNA here is from genome assembly GCF_002742605.1 of Olea europaea var. sylvestris. NCBI lineage: Eukaryota > Viridiplantae > Streptophyta > Magnoliopsida > Lamiales > Oleaceae > Olea > Olea europaea. Next base: position 24,760 of record NW_019262707.1, on the reverse strand, counting down.
CACGGGTCATTACCCTGTTGGACAGTTTTAATTTCAAATAGTTTTGCATCCAATAGACACTTGACAATAATGCAAGTGTCAAACAACGTGTTAAAAATCAGTGTACAAATAGCAAAGTTCAATCGGTAAGAACCTTGCTACATTTACACTATGGTGTAAACTTTAGTTTACACTTTACCATATGACATTACCCTGTTGGACAATTTAAATTTCAAACAATTTTTCCATTCAATTGACACTTAACTGCAACGCCAGTGTCAAACAACGTGTCAAAAATCAGTATACAAATAGCAAAGTTCAATCAGTAAGAACCTTGCGACATGTACACTATGGTCTACACTTTAATTTACATTTTACGACGTGACATTACCCTATTGGACAGTATAAATTTCAAACAGTTTTTCCATCCAATTGACACTTGACAACAATGCAAATGTCAAAAAATGTGTCAAAAATCAGTGTATAAATTGTAAAGTTCAATCAATAAGAACCTTGCTACATGTTCACTGGGTGTACACACTTTAGTTTACACTTGACCTGTGACATTACCCTATTGGAAAGTATAAATTTCAAACAGTTTTCCAATCCAATTGACACTTGACAACATTGCAAGTGTCAAACAACGTGTCGAAAATCAGTGTACAAATAGCAAAGTTCAATTGGTAAGAACCTTACTACATGTACACTATGGTGCACACTTTAGTTTACACTTTACCACGTGACCTTACCTTTTTGGACAGCTTAAATTTCAAACAGTTTTCCCATCCGATTGACCCTTGACAACAATGCAAGTGTCAAACAACATGTCAAAATTTTGTCCACAAATAGCAAAGTTCTGTCGGTAAGGACCTTGCTACATGTACACTATAGTGTACACTTTAATTTACACTTTGTCACGTGACATTACCCTATTGGACAGTTTAAGTTTCAATTTTCAAGAATTTTTCCCATCCGATTGAAACTTGATGACAATACAAGTGTCAAGAAACTTGTCAAAAATTAGTTTACAAGTAGCAAAGTTCAATCGGTAAGGACCTTGCTACATGTACCATATAGTGTACGATTTAGTTCGTACTTTGCCACATGACATTACCCTATTTGACAGTTTGAATTTCAAATAGTTTTTCCATTCAATTGACACTTGACAACAATGCAAGTGTCGAACAACGTGTCAAAAATCAGTGTACAAATAGCAAAGTTCAATAGGTAAGAACCTTGTGACATGTACACTATGGTGTACACTTTAGTTTACACTTTGCCACGTGTTATTACCCTATTAGACAGTTTAAATTTCAAATAGCTTTTCCATCAAATAGACACTTGACAACAATGCAAGTGTCAAACAACGTGTCAAAAATCAGTATACAAATAGCAAAGTTCAATCGGTAAAAACCTTGCTACACCTACACTATAGTGTAAACTTTAGTTTACACTTTGCCACGTGACATTACTATATTGAACAGTTTAAATTTCAAACAATTTTTCCATCCAATTGACACTTGACAACAATGCAAGTGTCAAACAACGTGTCGAAAATTAGTGCACAAACAGTAAAGTTCAATCAGTAAGGACCTTGCCACATGTACACTATGATGTGTACTTTAGTTTACACTTTGCCACGTGTCATGCAAGTGTCAAACAACGTATCAAAAATTAGTGTAGAAATAGCAAAGTTTAATCGGTAAGAACATTGTTACAAGTACACTATGGTGTACACGTTAGTTTACACTTTGCCACGTGACATTACCCTGTTGGATAGTTTAAATTTCAAATAGTTTTCCAATCCAGTTGACACTTCACAACAAAGCAAGTGTCAAACAATGTGTCAGAAATTAATGTACAAATCGTAAAGTTTAATCGGTAAGGACCTTACTACATGTACACTATGGTGTGCACTTTAATTTACACTTCACCACGTGACATTGTTCTATTGTACAGTTTAAATTTCAAACAGTTTTCCTATCCAATTGATACTTGATAACAATGCAAGTGTCAAACAACATACCAAAAATCAGTGTACAAATAGTAAAGTTCAATCGATAAGAACCTTGCTACAAGTACACTTTAGTTTACACTTCGCCACGTGACGATACCCGATTGGACAGTTTAAATTTCAAACAATTTTCCCATCCAATTGACATTTGACAACAATGCAAGTGTCGAACAACATGTCGAAAATCAGTGTACAAATAGCAAAGTTCAATAGGTAAGAACTTTGCGACATGTTCAGTATGGTGTACACTTTAGTTTACAGTTTAACACGTGTCATTATCCTATTGGACAGTTTAAATTTCAAATAGTTTTTCCATCCAATAGACACTTGACAACAATGCAAGTGACAAACAACGTGTCAAAAATCAGTGTACAAATAGCAAAATTCAATCGGTAAGAATCTTGCTACACGTACACTTTAATTTACATTTTCCACGTGACATTATCCTGCTGGACAGCTTAAATTTTAAATAGTTTTCCCATCCGATTGACACTTGAAAACAATGCAAGTATCAAACAACGTGTCAAAAATTTGTCCACAAATAGCAAAGTTCAGTCGGTAAGGACTTTGCGACATGTACGCTATGGTGTACACTTCAGTTTACACTTTGCCACGTGACATTTCCCTGCTGGACAGTTTGGACAGTTTAAATTTCAAAATGTTTTTCCATCTGATTGACACTTGACAACAATGCAAGTGTCAAAGAACTTGTCAAAAATTAGTTTACAAGTAGCAAATTTCAATCAGTAAGGACCTTGCTACATGTACCATATGGTGTATACTTTAGTTTGCACTTTGCCACGTGACATTACCCTGTTTAACAGTTTGAATTTCAAACAGTTTTCCCACCTAATTGACACTTGACAACAATGCAAGTGTCGAACAACGTGTCAAAAATCAGTGTTCAATTAGCAAAGTTCAATCGGTAAGAACTTGCAACACGTACACTATGGTGTATACTTTAGTTTACACTTTGCCACGTGTCATTACCCTGTTGGAGAGTTTAAATTTCAAATAGTTTTTCCATTCAATAGACACTTGACAACAATGCAAATGTCAAACAACGTGTCAAAAATCAGTGTACAAATAGCAAAGTTCAATTGGTAAGAACCTTGCTACATGTACACTATGGTGCACACTTTAGTTTACACTTTGCCACGTGACATTACCCTGTTCGATAGTTTAAATTTCAAACAGTTTTCCAATCCAGTTGACACTTGACAACAAAGCAATTGTCGAACAACGTGTTAAAAATTAATGTATAAATCGAAAAGTTCAATCAGTAGGGACCTTGCTACATGTATACTATGGTGTACACTTTAATTTACACTTTGTCATGTGACATTGTCATGTTAGACAATTTAAATTTCAAACAGTTTTCCCATCCAATCGACACTTGACAACAATGCAAGTGTCAAACAATGTATCAAAAATCAGTGTACAAATAACAAAGTTCAATCGGTAAGAACATTGCTACAAGTACACTTTAGTTTACCCTTTGCCACGTGACATTACCCGGTTGGACAGTTTAAATTTCAAACAGTTTTTCCATCCAATTGAAACTTGACAACAATGCAAGTTTCGAACAACATGTCAAAAATCAGTGTACAAATAGCAAAGTTCAATCGGTAAGGACCTTGCCACATGTACACTTTAATTTACATTTTCCACGTGACATTACCCAGTTCGACAACTTAAATTTCAAACAGTTTTCCCATCCGATTGACCCTTGAAAACAATGCAAGTGTCAAACAACGTGCCAAAAATTTGTCCACAAATAGCAAAGTTCAGTCGGTAAGGACCTTGCTACATGGACACTATGGTGTACACTTTGCCACGTGACATTTTCCTGTTGGACAGTTTAAATTTCAAAATGTTTTCCCATCCGATTGACACCTGACAACAATTCAAGTGTCAAACAACATGTCAAAAATTAGTTTACAAGTAGCAAAGTTTAATCAGTAAGGACCTTGCTACATGTACCATATGGTGTACACTTTAGTTTGCACTTTGCCTCGTAACATTACCCCGTTTAAAAGTCTGAATTTCAAACAGTTTTCCCACCCTATTGACACTTGACAACAATGCAAGTGTCGAACAACGTGTCAAAAATCAATGTAAAAATAGCAAAGTTCAATCGGTAAGAACCTTGCAACATGTACACTATGGTGTACACTTTAGTTTACACTTTGCCACATATCTTTACCCTATTGGACAGTTTAAATTTCAAACAGTTTTTCCATCCAATAGACACTTGACAACAATGCAAGTGTCAAACAACGTGTCAAAAATCAGTGTACAAATAGCAAAGTTCAATCGGTAAGAACCTTGCTACATGTACACTTTACTTCACACTTTATCACGTGACATTACCTTGTTGGACAGTTTAAATTTCAAATAGTTTTCCAATCCGTTTGACACTTGACAACGAAACTAGTGTCGAACAACGTGTCAAAAATTAATATACAAATCGCAAAGTTCAATCGGTAGGGACCTTAATACATGTACACTATGGTGTACACTTTAATTTACACTTTGCCACGTGACATTGTCCTGTTGGACAATTTAAATTTCAAACAGTTTTTCCATCCAATTGACACTTGACAACAGTGCAAGTGTCAAACAACGGATCAAAAATCAGTGTACAAATAGCAAAGTTTAATCGGTAAGGACTTTGCCACATGTACACTTTAATTTACATTTTCCACGTGACATTACCCTGTTGGACAGCTTAAATTTTAAACAATTTTCCCATTCGATTGACCCTTGAAAACAATGCAAGTGTCAAATAACATGTCAAAAATCAGTATACAAATAGCAAAGTTCAATCGGTAAGGATCTTGCCACATGTACACTTTAATTTACATTTTCTACGTGACATTACCCTGTTGGACAGCTTAAATTTCAAATAGTTTTCCCATCCAATTGATCCTTGAAAACAATGCAATTGTCAAACAACGTGTCAAAAATCAGTGTACAAATAGCAAAGTTCAATCGGTAAGAACCTTGCAACATATACACTATGATGTACACTTTAGTTTATACTTTGCCATGTGTCATTACCCTATTAGATAGTTTAAATTTCAAACAATTTTCCCATGCAATTAACACTTGACAACAATGTAAGTGTCAAACAACGTGTCAAAATTCAGTGTACAAATAGCAAAGTTCAATCGGTAAGGACCTTGCTACATGTACATTTTAGTTTACACTTTGCAACGTGACATTACCCAGTTGGACAATTTAAATTTCAGATGGTTTTCTTATACAATTGACACTTAACAATAATGCAAGTGTCAAACAACGTGTCAAAAATCAGTGTACAAATAGCAAAGGTCAATCGGTAAGAACCTTGCTACAAGTACACTATGGTACACACTTTGGTTTTTCACTTTGCCACGTGACATTACCCTGTTGAATAGTTTAAATTTCAAAGTTTTTTCATCCAATTGACACTTGACAACAATGCAAGTGTCAAATAACGTGTCAAAAATCAGTGTACAAATAGCAAAGTTCAATAGGTAAGAACCTTGCGACATGTACACTATGGTGTACACTTTAGTTTACACTTTGCCACATGTAATTACCTTGTTGGACAGTGTAAATTTCAAATAGTTTTTTTCGTCCAATAGACACTTGACAACAATGCAAGCGTCAAACAACGTGTCGAAAATTAGTGTACAAATAGCAAATTTTAATCGGTAAGAACCTTGCTACATGTATGCTATGGTGTACACTTTAGTTTACACTTTACCACGTGACATTACTCTATTGGACACTTTAAATTTCAAACAGTTTTTCCATCCAATTGATACTTGACAACAATGAAAGTGTCAAACAACGTGTCAAAAATTAGTGTACAAATAGCAAAGTTCAATCAGTAAGGACCTTGCCACATGTACACTATGGTGTATACTTTAGTTTACACTTTGCCACGTGACATTACCCTATTGGACAGTTTAAATTTCAAACAGTTTTCCCATCCAATTGACACTTGACAACAATGCAAGTGTTAAACAATGTTTCCAAAATTAGTGTACAAATAGAAAATTTTAATCGGTAAGAACCTTGCTACATGTACACTATGGTGTACACTTTAGTTTACACTCTGCCACGTGACATTACCCTATTGGACAATTTAAATTTCAAACAGTTTTTCTATCCAATTACTTGACAACAATGCAAGTGTTAAACAACATGTCGAAAATCAGTGTACAAGTGGTGAAGTTCAATCGATAAGGACCTTTCTAGATATGGTCCAAGATACGGTAGTCACGAAGGGAAGGCCGATCCGAGACCCGTTGATTATTAAAGAAGGGTCGATGACGTGATCGAGAGTGAAATGAGTTAAAGAGGCAATGGAGTTGCTCATCAAAGCCACTAATGATGAAACCATGTTTGGGACGCAAAATGGAGCCAGTATCATGTTGGGGTCGAAGGTCGACGAGACTTGGATTAATATGATACGAGCAATGGAAGTTGGAAGCAGCAATGTGAACTATGCAACCACATAGTTATAATCCCCATGCCGTCGCATGTATACCGGTAGGGAATTCCAGGGGGAAATTAAATGAACTATGCGACCGCATAGGTTAACCCTATGCGACCGCAAGTCGAGGACCGAATTGTAATTTTTTGCGAGTTACCTAATTTGATTAGAATTGTAATCTTTTTATAATTCTTCTTGATTTTTGCACGGGGTTTTATTCCTTTTATTATATTTTAGGTTTTAGTATAAATAGGAGTAGTATTTTCTATTGTGAAAAAACTTTTAACATTATATTGAGAGATTATTGCTTTCTTCTTTGTTCTTCCAAATTGAACAATAAATCGAACTTATCAAGGGTAATTCCTTGTGACATTCAACATCGGATCGTGGGTTCTTCAATTTGTAAGCAAGGGGTCCATTGCATCATCGTTATCTTTGGGTTTTTTGTTTCACTTTGTTGGGTTCATTCCAAACTGATTATCAATTGGCATTCTTGGGTTCTGCATCAATCTATTTGTGGGGTTCATAGTCTAAGTTGCTACGGGGTTCGCATCAGTTGGTATCAGAGCTTAAGTTCCAATTTAATCAGGTTCTATCTTTAATTTTTTTTTTGGGTCGTAGTTTTTCTTGATTTCCAAATTTCTCTCTTGTTCTTGAGTCATTCTTCAATTCATTCCTTCAATCTATATTTTTTTTCGTTGGTAGTATAGTCTTTTGTTTAGAAAAAAATCGTTACTGTTCATCCGGATATTAAAAAAAAGTTACTGTTCACGTCAAAGGAAAAAAAATTTATTAATTGCTTGACTTACTACCAACAAAGTCTTGATCAATTCCTAAATTCCAAAGTCTTTTCAATTCTTCAATTTCGTCAAATTTCCATTGAAATTTTATTGAGTCCATTCGAATTTCGTTCTATTTGTGTTCAATCCTTTGCCAATAATTCTCTTGAATCTCATTTCGAGATGAATTCGTAAGTTTTACTCTGGTGAGTTCATTATTGTTCTTGAAAGCACTTGGTGAAAGCATTGAGTGGTAAAAGGCGTAGTGGTGAGCTCATTAGAGGGTAAAAGCCAATTGTGTGATTCCAAGTGAAATTTGTTGAGGCAGAAATTGAGAGAATGTCTGAGCAAGAAGGTTCCAACTCGAGCCGACACGGCTATCACAACAGCGCATCAGAGAATTTGATACAGCCGTTTGAACTTGCTTTTGGGGTTGTTAGAGATAGGCTGGATCAACATGATGCCTAGAGGGCTAAGCAGGAAGCCTCGATGACAGGGATGGATACATCAGTGGCTAATCTCAGTAGGGAGCCACGGGCTGAGGTATCTAATGCCAGGAGGCCAAGGAGGGGGGAGCATAGGATGGAACGGGAAACATTTGAGGTGGGTAGTGAATGGAATGATGAGGATTATGGAGAAGTGGGAATGGGACGGATGAAGAATAGAGGTGGTCGGCCTGAACGACGGGTTAGGAATAATCACGGAGATGAGGCGGATGGGAGTATGGAAAATATCAAAATGTCCATTCCTCAATTTAAGGGTAGGAGTGATCCAGAGGTGTACTTAGAGTGGGAAAGGAAGTTGGAATTAATTTTTGAGTGCTATAATTATTCAGAGAAGAAGAAGGTGAAGTTAGAGGTGTTAGAGTTCATTGACTATGAATAACCTAGTGGGATCAAGTGGTTACTACACAGCGACGGTGTGGGGAAAGACCAATTAGTACTTGGGAAGATTTGAAGGCATTGATGAGGGAGCAGTTCGTTCCTAACCACTACTATAGGGAGATCCATCAGAAGTTGCAGAGCCTGTATCAAGGGTCGAGGAGCGTAGAGGATTATCACAAAGAAATGGAAATACTCATGACCAGGGCAAATGTGGTAAAGGATCGGGAAGTTACCATGGCACGATTCTTAAATGGTCTAAATCGGGAAATTGCTAATGTAGTGAAAACACAACATTACGTGGAGTTGGAGGACATGTTACATGTAGCCATAAAGGTGGAGAAACAACTGAAGAGGAAGGGGACTACGAGGCAGCCAGTGAATACTTCGTCTTCTAACCCAAATTGGAAGTCGAAGTGGGATGGTAATAATAAGGGGAGTGAAGTAGTAACCAAAGGAAGAAATGAATGGCAGAAGGGGAAAGAAGAAAGTGCTAATAGGATAGCACCAAAATCGGAGCCACAACCATCACGAAATCGAGACATCAAGTTTTCAGGTGTTTAGGGTTAGAATACATTGTATCTCAGTGTCCTAACAAATGAACCATGGTGTTGCGGGACAATGGGAAAGTGGTAAGTGAGAGCGAAGGAGAGTATGATGACATGCCAGCATAGGAGGATATTGGTGGTGAAGATGAGACGGAATTTTTCGTTGGGGAATTGCTGGTCTCGAGGCGAGCACTTAACACTCAAATCAAGACAGATGATTTGAAGCAACAGCGGGGGAACATAATCCACACTCTTTGCCACATCCACGATCAGGTATGTAGCTTGATTATTGATGGTGGGAGTTGCATAAATTTGGCTAGCACAACTTTAGTTGAGAAATTGGGTTTAGCATTATTGAGACACCTTAGGCCTTATAAATTGCAGTGGTTGAATGAGAGTGGGGAAGTTAGGGTAAATAAGTAGGTGTTAATTAATTTCTCGATTGGGAGATATAGTGACAAGGTTGTATGTGATGTGGTGCCCATGCAAGCGGGTCATATTCTATTGGGAAGACCCTGGCAATTTGATAGGAAGGTTACACATGATGGGTATAGGAATCGGTATAGCTTTGTCAATGATGAGATGTCCATTACTCTTGTGCCTTTAACACCGGCTCAGGTGTATGAAGACCAAATAAAACTAAGAAATGAGGAAGAAAGGCGAGCGAGAGAATTTACAAAAAGGAGAGAAGATAGTGAGTCTGTGAATAAGAGAGAAGATAATGAGGTGGTCCAAAAAGGGGAAAAGAGAGAGAGGCCACGTGAGAGGAGAGAAAAAGAGCCAGTTGAACGGAGAGAAAATAGTCAGCTGAGCGAAGAGAAAAGCCAAAGGTGAACTTCTTTGCGAGGGTAAGTGAACTAAAAGGGGCTTTTAGTGATAAAAGACAAGTGTTTTTGTTGGTGTATAAGGAGTCTCTCCTCCACCTTGAGGAGTCTAGCACCCTCCTCCCTAGCGTGGTTATGTCCTTGTTACAGGATTTCGAAGATGTGTTTTTGGAGGAGATGCCAAGTGGGTTGCCACCAGTTCGAGGGATCGAGCACCAAATCAACTTCATACCCGGGGCTGTCATCCCAAACCGACCAGCTTACCGAAGCAATCTCGAGGAGACGAAGGAGCTTCAGAGACAGGTGGAAGAGTTGATGAGCAAAGGTTACATGAGGGAGAGCATGAGCCCGTGTGCTGTGCCTGTTCTATTAGTACCAAAGAAGGATGGAACTTGGCGAATATGCGTGGACTACCGAGCTATCAACAACATTACAATAAAGTATCGTCACCTTATTCCTAGGCTAGATGATATGCTTGATGAACTGCACGGTGCTTGCATTTTTAGTAAAATTGATCTTAATAGTGGTACCATCAAATTTGCATGCGAGAGGGTGATGAATCGAAAATGGCATTTAAAACTAAATATGGGTTATATGATTGGTTGGTTATGCCGTTTGGTCTCACAAATGCATCGAGCATATTTACGTGTTTAATGAATCATGTTTTACACGCTTTCAAAGGAAAATTTGTTGTGTTTACTCTGATGACATTTTAATCTATAGCAAAAACCTAGGTGAGCATTTAGAACATTTAAAGAGCGTGCTTGTTGTGTTAAGAAATGAACAATTGTATGGTAATTTTAAAAGTGCACATTTTGCATGAATAGAGTTGTTTTCCTAGGATTTGTTGTTAGTGCTAATGGGGTAGAAGTGGATGAGGAAAAGGTTAAAGCTATTAAAGAATGGCCAACATCTAAAAGTATAACTGATGTTAGGAGTTTCCATGGCTTGGCTAGTTTTTATAGGCAGTTTGTGAGAGACTTTAGCACAATCACTACGCCATTAACTGAAATCGTTAAGAAAAGCATGGGTTTTCACTAGGGTGAAGCACAAGAACATGTATTTAACACCATTAAGGATAAATTGTGTAAAGTACCTATTTTAGCATTACCTAACTTTGATAAAACATTCAAGATTGAGTGTGATGCATCAGGGATAGTTATTGGAGCATTGCTAATATAGGAAAAGAGACCTATTGCTTACTTTAGCGAGAAGTTGAGTTGAGCAGCGCTAAACTACCCAACGTATGACAAGGAGCTGTATTCCCTTGTTCGAGCATTAGAGACTTGGCAGCATCGCTTATGGACTAAGGAATTTGTGATCCACATCGATCATGAGTCCCTAAAGCACTTGCGAGGTCAAGATAAGTTGAACAAGCGACATGCGAGGTGGATGGAGTTCATAGAGACGTTTTCGTACGTCATCAGGTATAAGCAAGGTAATGAAAACGTAGTTGCAGATGCATTGTCACGAAGGTACTACTTCTTAACTCTCTAAGTACGAAATTACTTGGTTTTGAACATATCAAGAGCATGTATGAAAATGACATTGATTTCTCAAACATTTTTAATTCATGTGCTAAAATGGCTGTTGATAAATTTAATAGACACGAAGGATATTTGTTTAGGGAAGATAGGTTGTGCATTCCAAATTATTCAATGTGTGAATTATTGGTAAGGGAAGCACACGGCGAGGGTCTAATGGGTCATTTTGGGATTCAAAAGACTTTAGACATGTTAGGGGAACACTTTTACTAGCCTAAAATGCGTAGTGACATAGAACAAATTTGTGAGAAGTGTATAACTTGTAAACAGGCTAAATCAAAGGTTTTACCCCATGGCTTATACACACCTTTACCTATGTCTAGTGAACCTTGGGTGGATATTTCTATGGATTTTGTGTTGGGGTTACCTAGGACAAAGAAAGGTCAGGATTTTATCTTTGTAGTGGTTGATAGGTTTAGTAAAATGGCACATTTCATATCGTGTCACAAAATCGATGACGCAACTAACATTTCTGATTTATTCTTTAGGGAGATAGTACGTTTGCATTGAGTCCCTAAGAGTATTGTGTCGGACCGAGATGTCAAATTTTTGAGTCATTTCTGGCGTGTTTTGTGGAATAAGTTAGGAACTAAATTGTTATTTTCTACAACTTGTCATCCACAAACAGATGGTCAAACTGAAGTTGTAAATAGGACCATGACTCAATTACGTCAAACAGTGATTAATAAGAACTTAAAAAGTTGGGAAGATTGCTTGCCATTTATTGAGTTTGCTTATAATCGTATTGTGCATTCGACTACTTCTTATTCACCGTTTGAAATTATGTATGGATTTAATCCATTAACTCCTTTGGATTTGTTACCTTTACCTGTGAATGAACCAGGTAGCTTGGATGGTAAGAGGAAAGCTGAGTTGGTAAAATCACTCCACGAAAAGGTTCGGATGCAAATTGAAGAAAAGAGTAAGCAAGTTGCATCAAGGGCAAACAAAGGAAGAAAGCTTATGACATTTGAACCAGGTAATTGGATCTGGGTACATTCCAGAAAGGAGCATTTTCCCGAGCAGAAGAAGTCAAAATTGCAGCCACGAAGAGATGGTCCATTCCAAGTCATTGAAAAGATAAATGATAATGCATACAAAGTCGATCTTCTAGGTGAGTATAATGTTTCAGCTACATTCAATGTTGCTGATCTATCTCTCTTTGATGCAGGTGCGGATTCAAGGATGAATCCTCTTGAAAACGGAGGGGCTGATATGATCCAAGATGCGAGAGTCACGAAGGGAAGGCCGAGCCAAGACCCGTTGATTATTGAAGAAGGCCCGATGATGCAATCGAGAGCGAAATGAGTTAAAGAGGCAATGGGATTGTTTGTCAAAGCCACTAATGATGAATCCATGTTCGAGACGCAAAATGGAGCCAGTGTCATGTTGGGGTCAAAGGTCGAAGAGACTTGGATAAATATGATATGAGCAATGGAAGTTGGAAGTAACAATGTGAGCTATACGACCGCATAGTTATAATCCCCATGCGATCGCATGTATACCGACAGGGAATTTCAGGGGCAAATTAAATAAACTATGCAACCGCATAGGTTAACCCTATACGACCGCATAGAACAAAGTCGAGGACCGAAATGCAATTTTTTGCGAGTTTCTTAATTTGATTAGAATTGTAATCTTTTTATAATTCTTCTTGATTTTTGCACGGGATTTTATTCCTTTTACGATATTTTAGGTTTTAGTATAAATAGGAGTAGTATTTTCTATTGTAAAAAAACTTTTAACATCATATTGAGAGATTATTGCTTTCTTCTTTGTTCTACCAAATTGAACAATAAATCAAACTTATTAAGGGTAATTCCTTGTGGTGCTCAACACCGGGTCATGGGTTCTTCAATTTGCAAGCAAGGGGTCCATTGCATCACCGTTATCTTTGGGTTTTTTGTTTTACTTTGTTGGGTTCCTTCCAAACTGATTAACAATTGGCGTTATTGGGTTTCGCATCAATCTATTTGTGGGGTTTGTAGTCTAAGTTGTTATGGGGCTCGTATCATTGCTACATGTACATAATGATGTACACTTTAATTTACACTTTACAACATGAAATTACCATATTGGACAGTTTAAATTTCAAACAATTTTTCCATCCAATTGACACTTGACAACAATGCAAGTGTCAAACAACGTGTCAAAAATTAGCGTACAAATAGCAAAGTTTAATCAGTAAGAACCTTGCAACATATACACTATGGTGTACAGTTTAGGTTACACTTTGCCATCTGACATTACCTTGTTGGATAGTTTAAATTTCAAACAATTTTCCAATACAATTGACGCTTGACAACAATGTAAGTGTCAAACAACGTGTCAAAAATCAGTGTACAAATAGCAAAGTTCAATTAGTAAGGACCTTACTACATATACACTATGGTGTACAAGTAGTAAAGTTTAAAACTGTCCAAAAAGGTAATGTCGCGTGGCAAAGTATAAACTAAAGTGTACACCATAGTGTACATGTAGCAAGGTTCCTACCGATTGAACTTTACTACTTGTACACTGATTTGCTAAACGTTGTTTGACACTTGCATTGTTGTCAAGTGCAATGTAAGTGTCAATTGGATGAGAAAACTATTTGAAATTTAAACTATCCAACAGGGTAGTGTCACGTGGAAAAGTGCAAACTAAAGTGTAAACTAAAGTGTACACCATAGTGTGCATGCAACACGGTCCTTACCGATTGAATTTTGCTATTTGTACATAGATTTTTTACACGTTATTTGACATTTGAGTTGTTGTCAAGTGTCAATTGGATGGGAAAACTATTTCAAATTTAAACTGTCCAACTGGATAATGTCACGTGGCAAAGTGTAAACTAAAGTGTACATGTCGCAAGGTTCTAACCGATTGAACTTAGCTATTTGTACACTGATTTTTGATACGTTGTTCGACACTTGCATTGTGTTCAAGTGTCAATTGGATGGGAAAACTATTTGAAATTTAAATTGTCCAAGAGGGTAATGTCACGTGGTAAAGTGTAAACTAAAGTTTACACCATAGTCTGCATGTAGCAAGGTTCTTACCGATTGAACTTTTCAATTTGTACTCTGATTTGGACATGATGTTTGTCACTTGCATTCTTGTCAAGTGTCAATTGGATGGGAAAACTGATTGAAATTTAAACTGTCTAACAAGGTAATGTCACGTGGTAAAGTGTAAACTAAAGGGTACACCATAGTGTACATGTAGCACGGTCCTTACCAATTGAACTTTGCAATTTGTACATTGATTTTTGACACAATGTTTGACACTGCATTGTTGTCCAGTGTCAATTGGATGGGAAAACTATTTGAAACTCAAACTGTCCAATGGGGTAATGTTACGTGGCAAAGTGTAAACTCAAGTGTACACCATAGTGTACATATAGCAAGGTTCTTACCAATTGAACTTTGCTATTTGTGCGCTGATTTTTGACACGTTTGACACTTGCATTGTTGTCAAGTGTTAATTAGATGGGAAAACTATTTGAAATTCAAACTGTCCAAGGGGGTAATGTTACGTGACAAAGTGTAAACTAAAGTGTACACCATAGTGTACATGTAGCAAGGCTCTTACAGATTGAACTTTGCTATTTGTGTACTGATTTTTGACACGTTGTTTGACACTTGCATTGTTATCAAGTGTCAATTGGATGGGAAAATTGTTTGAAATTTAAACTGTCCAACAGGGTAATGTCACGTGGCAAAGTATAAACTAAAGTATACACCATAGTGTACATGTAGCGAGGTTCTTACCGATTTAACTTTGCAATTTGTACACTGATTTTTGACACGTTGTTTGATACTTACATTGTTGTCTAGTGTCAATTTGATGGGAAAACTGTTTGAAATTTAAACTGTCGAACAGGATAATATCACGTGGTAAAGTGTAAACTAACGTTTACACCATAGTGTACACGTAGCACAGTCCTTACCGATTGAACATTGCTATTTGTAGACTGATTTTTGACACATTTTTTGACACTCGCGCTGTTGTCAAGTATCAATTGGATGGGAAAACTATTCGAAATTCAAATTGTCCAATAGGTTAATGTCACGTGACAAAGTGTAATCTAAAGTGTACACCACAGTGTACATGTTGCAAGGTTCTTACCGACTAAACTTCGCAATTTGTACAATAATTTTCGACACGTTGTTTGACACTTACACTATTGTCAAGTTTCAATTGGATGGGAAAACTATTTGAAATTCAAACAATCCAACGGGGTAATATTACGTGGCAAAGTGTAAACTATAGTGTACACCATATTGTACATGTAACAAGGTTCCTACCGATTGAACTTTGCAATTTTGTGCGCTAATTTTTGACACGTTGTTTGACACTTGCATTGTTGTGAAGCGTCAATTGGATAAAAAAACTGTTTGAAATTTAAATTGTCCAACAGGGTAATGTCACGTGGCAAAGTGTAAACTAAAGTGTACACCATAGTATACATGTAGCGAAGTTCTTACCCATTGAACTTTGCTACTTGTACACAGATTTTTGACATATTGTTTGACACCTACATTGTTATCTAGTGACAATTGGATGGGAAAACTGTTTGAAATTTAAACTGTCCAATAGGATAATGTCACATGGCAAAGTGTAAACTAAAGTGTACATCATATTGAACAAGTAGCAAGGTTCTTACCAATTGAACTTTGCTACATGTACACTGATTTTTGACATGTTTAACACTTGCATTGTTGATGGGAAAACTATTTAAAATTTAAACTGTCCAAATGTCACGTGGCAAAGTGTAAACTAAAGTATACACCATAGTGTACATGCAGCAAGGTTCTTCGCAATTGCACTTTGCTATTTGTGCACTGATTTTTAGCACGTTGTTTGACACTTGTATTGTTGTCAAGTAGATGGGAAAAGTGTTTAAAAATTAAATGGTCCAACAGGATAATGTCATGTGGAAAAGTGTAAACTAAAATGTATACTATATTGTACATGTCGCAAGGTTCTTGCCGATTGAACTTTACTATTTGTACGCAGATTTTCGACATGTTGTTTGACACTTGCATTGTTGTCAAGTGTCAATTGGATGGGAAAAGTTTTTGAAATTTAAACTGTCCAATAGGGAAATGTCACGTGGTAAAGTGTAAACTAAAGTGTACATATAGCAAGGTTCTTACCGATTGTACTTTGCTATTTGTACACTGATTTTTAACATGTTGTTTGACACTTGTATTGTTGTTAAGTGTCGATTGGATGGGAAAACTATTTCACATTTATACTGCCCAATAGGGTAATGTCACGTGACAAAGTGTAAACTAAAGTGTACACCATAGTGTACATGTAGCAAGGTCCTTACCGATTGAACTTTATTATTTGTACGCAGATTTTCAACACGTCGTTTGACACTTGGATTGTTGTCAAGTGTCAATTGAATGGGAAAAGTGTTCGAAATTTAAACTGTCCAACAGGGAAATGTCACGTGGTAAAGTATAAACTAAAGTGTACATGTAACAAGGTTCCTACCGATTGTACTTTGCTATTTGTACACTGATTTTTGACACGTTGGTTGACACTTGCATTGTTGTTAAGTGTCAGTTGGATGGGAAAACTGTTTGACATTTATACTGTCCAATAGGGTAATATCACGTGGCAAAGTGTAAACTAAAGTGTACATGTAGCGAGGTTCTTACCGACCGAACTTTGCTATTTGTACACTGATTTTTAACATGTTGTTTGACACTTGCATTGATTTCAAGTGTCAATTTAATGGGAAAACTGTTTGAAATTTAAATTGTCCAACAGGGTAATGTCACGTAGCAAAGTGTAAACTAAAGTGTACACCATAGTGTACATGTAGCAAGGTCCTAACGGATTGAACTTTGCTCCTTGTACGCTTATTTTTGACACGTTATTTGACACTTGCATTATTTTTCAAGTGTCAACTGGATGGGAAAATTATTTGAAATTTAATTTGTCCAGCAAGGTAATGTCTTGTGGCAAAGTGTAAACTAAAGTGTACACCATAGTGTATATGTGGCAACATTCTTACTGATTGAACCTAACTACTTGTGCACTGATTTTGGACACGTTGTTTGACACTTGCATTGTAGTCAACTGTATATTGAATGGGAAAAGTGTCTGAAATGTAAACTGTCCAGCAGGAAAATGTCACGTGGCAATATGTAAACTAAAGTACAATCCATAGTGTACATGCGGAAAGGTCCTTACTGATTGAACTTTGCTATTTGTACACTGATTTTTGACATGTTGTTTGACACTTACATTGTTGTCTAGTGTCAATTTGATGGGAAAACTGTTTGAAATTTAAACAGTCCAACAAGGTAATGTCACTTGGCAAAGTGTAAACTAACGTGTACACCATACTGTACATGTAGTACGGTTCTTACTGATTGAACTTTGCTATTTGTACACTAATTTTTGACACGTTGTTTGACACTCACGTTGTTGTCTAGTATCAATTGGATGGAAAAACAATTTGAAATTCAAACTGTCCAACAGGTTAATGTCACATGACAAAGTGTATACCATAGTGTACAGTTGCAAGGTTCTTATCATTTGAACTTTGCAATTTGTACAATGATTTTCGACACGTTGTTTGACACTTGCATCGTTGTCAAGTGTCAATTAGATGGGAAAACTATTTGAAATTCAAACAGTCCAACAGGGTAATGTTACATGGTAAATTGTAAAATAAAGTGTACATGTAGCAAGGTTCTTACCGATTGAACTTTGCTATTTGTGTGCTGATTTTTGACACATTGTTTGACACTAACATTGTTCTCAAGTGTCAATTGGATGGAAAAACTGTTTGAAATTGAAACTGTCCAATAGAGTAATGTCACGTGGCAAAGTGTGAACTGAAGTGTACACCATATTGTGCATGTAGCGTGGTCCTTACCGATTGAACTTTGTTATTTGTGCACTAATTTTTGACCCGTTGTTTGACACTTGCATTATTTTCAAGTGTCCGTTAGATGGAAAAATTGTTTGAAATTTAAACTGTCCAACAGGGTAATGTCACGAGGCAAAGTGTAAACTAAAGTGTACAACATAGTGTACATGTAGCACGGTCCTTACCAATTGAACTTCGTTATTTGTACACTGATTTTTGACCCGTTGTTTGACACTTGCATTATTTTCAAGACTTCGTTGGATGGAAAAATTGTTAGAAATTGAAATTACCCAACAGGGTAATGTCACGTGACAAGGTATAAACTTAAGTGTACACCGTAGTGTACATGTAGTGCGGTCCTTACTGATTGAACTTTGCTATTTGCACACTAATTTTGGACACGTTGTTTAACACTCGCATTATTGTCTAGTATCAGTTGGATGGAAAAACTGTTTGAAATTCAAACTGTCCAACAGGGTAATGTCAAGAGGCAAAGTGTAAATTAAAGTGTACACCATAGTGTACATGTAATAAGGTTCTTACCGATTAAACTTTGCTATTTGTAAGACGATTTTCGACACGTTGTCTGACACTTGCATTATTGTCAAGTGTCAATTAGATGGGAAAAGTGTTTCAAATTCAAACTGTCCAACGGGGTAATTTTACGTGGTAAAGTGTAAACTAAAGTGTACACCATAGTGTACATGTCGCAATGTTCTTACAGATTGAATTTTGCTATTTGTACAATGATTTTCGACACGTTGTTTGACACTTGCATTGTTGTCAAGTGTCAATTGGATGAGAAAACTATTTGAAATTCAAACAGTCCAACGGGGTAATGTTACGTGGCAAAGTATAAACTAAAGTGTACACCATAGTGTACATGTAGCGAGGTTCTTACCGTTTTAACTTTGCTATTTGTACACTGATTTTGGACACGTTGTTTAACACTTACATTGTCATCTAGTGTCAATTTGATGGGAAAACTGTTTGAAATTTAAACTGTCCAACAGGGTAGTGTCACATGGCAAAGTGTAAACTAAAGTGTACACCATAGTGAACATGTAGCAAGGTTCTTACCGATTGAACTTTGCTATTTGTGTGCTGATTTTCGGCACGTTGTTTGACATTTGCATTGTTGTCAAGTGTCAATTGGATGAAAAAACTGTTTGAAATTGAAACTGTCCAATAGAGTAACGTCACGTGGCAAAGTGTAAACTGAAGTGTACACCATAGTGTGCATGTAGCATGGTCCTCATCGATTGAACTTTGTTATTTGTATACTGATTTTTGACCCATTGTTTGACACTTGCATTATTGTCTAGTGTCAGTTGGATGGAAAAAATGTTTGAAATTTAAACGGTCCAACAGGGTAATGTCATGTGGTAAAGTGTAAACTGAAGTGTACACCACAGTGTACATGTAGCACGGTCTTTACCGATTGAACTTTGTTATTTGTACACTGATTTTTGACCCGTTGTTTGACACTTGCATTATTTTCAAGTGTCCGTTGGATGGAAAAGCTGTTTGAAATTTAAACTGTCCAACAGAGTAATGTCACCTGAAAAAATGTAAACTAAAGTGTACACCATAGTGTACATGTAGCACGATCCTTACCGATTGACCTTTTCTATTTGTACACTAATTTTGGACACGTTGTTTGACACTCGCATTGTTGTCTAGTATCATTTGGATAGAAAAACTGTTTGAAATTCAAATGGTCCAACAGGGTAATGTCAAGAGGCAAAGTGTAAACTAAAGTGTACACTATAGTATACATGTAACAAGGTTCTTACCGTTTGAACTTTGCTATTTGTACGATAATTTTCGACACGTTGTTTGACACTTGCATTGTTGTCAAGTGTCAATTAGATGGAAAAAGTGTTTGAAATTCAAACTGTCCAACGGGTTAATGTTACGAGACAAAGTGTAAACTAAAGTGTACACCATAGTGTACATATAGCAAGGTTCTTATAGATTGAATTTTGCTATTTGTGCACTGATTTTTGACACTTTGTTTGACACTTTCATTGTTATCAAGTGTCAATTGGATGGGAAAACTGTTTGAAATTTAAACTGTCCAACAGGATAATGTCACTTGGCAAAGTATAAATTAAAGTGTACACCATAGTGTACATGTAGTGACGTTCTTACCGATTTAACTTTGCTATTTGTACACAGATTTTTAACACATTGTTTGACACTTACATTGTTGTCTAGTGTAAATTTCATAGGAAAACTATTTGAAATTTAAACTGTCCAATAGGGTAATGTCACGTGGCAAAGTATAAACTAACTTGTACACCATAGTGTACAAGTAGTACGATCCATACCGATTGAACTTTGCTATTTGTACACTGATTTTTGACTCTTTGTTTGACACTTGCGTTGTTGTCTAGTATCAATTGGATGGAAAAACTGTTTGAAATTCAAACTGTCGAACTGGTTAATGTCACGTGACAAAGTGTAAACTAAAGTGTGCACCATAGTGTACATGTTGCAAGGTTCTTACCTCTTGAACTTTGCAATTTGCACAATGATTTTCGACACATTGTTTGACACTTGCATTGTTGTCAAGTGTCAATCGGATGAGAAGATTGTTTGAAATTCAAACAGTACAACGTGATAATGTTACGTGGCAAAGTGTAAACTAAAGTGTACCCTATAGAGTACATGTAGCGAGGTTCTTACCGATTTAACTTTGCTATTTGTACACTGATTTTTGACACGTTGTTTGACACTTACATTATTGTCTAGTGTCAATTTGATGGGAAAACTGTTTGAAATTTAAATTTTCCAACAAGGTAATGTCACGTGGTAAAGTGTGAACTAAAGTGTACAACATAGTGTACATGTACCAAGTGTCTTACCGATTGAACTTTGCTATTTGTGTGATGATTTTCGACACATTGTTTGACACTTGCATTATTGTCAAGTGTCAATTGGATGAAAAAAACTATTTGAAATTGAAACTATCCAATAGACTAATGTCGCGTGGCAAAGTGTAAACTGAAGTGTACACCATAGTGTGTATGTAGCGTGGTCTTCACTAATTAAACTTTTTATTTGTACACTAATTTTTGACCCGTTGTTTGACACTTACATTATTGCCTAGTGTCAGTTGGATGAAAAAGCTGTTTGAAATTTAAACGGTCCAACAGGGTAATGTCACGAGGCAAAGTGTAAACTGAAGTGTACACCATAGTGTACATGTAGCACGGTCCTTACCGATTGAACTTTGTAATTTGTACACTGATTTTTGACCCGTTGTTTCACAGTTGGATTATTTTCAAGTGTCCGTTGGATGGAAAAACTGTTTAAAATTTAAACTGTCCAACAGGGTAATGTCGCGTGGTAAAGTGTAAACTAAAGTATACACCATAGTGTACATGTAGTACGGTCCTTACCGATTGAACTTTGCTATTTGTTCACTAAGTTTGGAGACGTTTTTTGACACTTGCATTGTCTAGTATCAATTGGATGGGAAAACTTTTTGAAATTCAAACGGTCCAACAGGGTAATGTCAAGAGGCAAGGTGTAAACTAAAGTGTACACCATAGTGTACATGTAACAAGGTTCTTACCGTTTGAGCTTTACTATTTGTACGATGATTTTCAACACGTTGTTTGACACTTGCGTTGTTGTCAAGTGTCAATTAGATGGGAAAAGTGTTTCAAATTCAAACTGTCGAATGGGATAATGTTACGTGGCAAAGTGTAAACTAAAGTGTACACCACAGTGCACATGTAGTAAGGTTCTTACAAATTGAATTTTGCTATTTGTACACTGATTTTTGACACGTTGTTTGACACTTGTATTGTTGTCAAATATCAATTGGATGGGAAAACTATTTGAAATTTAAACTGTCCAATAGGGTAATGTCACGTGGCAAAGTGTAAACTAATGTGTACACCATAGTGTACACGTAGCGAGGTTCTTACCGATTTAACTTTGCTATTTGTACACTAATTTTTGACACGTTGTTTGACACTTACATTGTTGTCTAGTGTCAATTTGATGGGAAAATGTTTAAAATTTAAACTATCCAATAGGGTAATATCACGTGGCAAAGTGTAAACTAACGTGTACTCCATAGTGTACATGTAGTGCGATCCTTACTGATTGAACTTTGCTATTTGTACACTGATTTTTGACTCATTGTTTGACACTCGTATTGTTGTCTAGTATCAATTGGATGAGAAAAACTGTTTGAAATTCAAATTGCCCAACTTGTTAATGTCACGTGACAAAGTGTAAACTAAAGTGTGCACCATAGTGTACATGTTACAAGGTTCTTACCGTTTGAACTTTAAAATTTGTACAATGATTTTTGACACATTGTTTGACACTTACATTGTTGTCAAGTGTCAATTGGATGAGAAAACTGTTTGAAATTCAAATAGTCCAACGGGGTAATGTTACGTGGCAAAGTGTAAACTAAAGTGTACACCATAGTGTACATGTGGCACGGTCCTTACCGATTGAACTTTGTTATTTGTACACTGATTTTTAACCCATTGTTTGACACTTGCATTACTGTCAAGTGTCCGTTGGATGGAAAAAATGTTTAAAATCTAAACTGTCCAACAGGGTAATGTCACGTGGCAAAGTTTAAACTAAAGTGTACACCATAGTGTACATGTAGCACGGTCCTTACCGATTGAACATTGCTATTTGTACACTAATTTTGGACACGTTGTTTGACACTCACATTGTTGTCTAGTATCAGTTGGATCAAAAAACTATTTGAGATTCAAACTGTCCAACAGGGTAATGTCAAGAGGCAAAGTGTAAACTAAAGTGTACACTATAGTGTACATGTAATGAGGTTCTTACCATTTGAACTTTGCTATTTGTACGATGATTTTCAACACGTTGTTTGACACTTGCATTGTTGTCAAGTGTCAATTAGATGGGAAAAGTGTTTGAAATTCAAACTGACCAATGGGGTAATGTTACGTCGCAAAGTGTAAACTAAAGTGTACACCATAGTATACATGTAGCAAGGTTCTTACCGATTGAACTTTGCTATTTGTGCGCTGATTTTTGACACATTGTTTAACACTTGCTTTGTTGTCAAGTGTCAATTGGATGGGAAAACTGTTTGAATTTGAAACTGTCCAAAGGGATAATTTCATGTGGCAAAGTGTAAACTAAAGTGTACACCATAGTGTATATGTAGCAAGGTTCTCACCGATTGAACTTTGCAATTTGTACTCTGATTTGGACACGTTGTTTGTCACTTGCATTCTTGGCAAGTGCCAATTGGACGGAAAAACTGTTTGAAATTTAAACTGTCTAACAGGGTAATGTCGCGTGGTAAATTGTAAACTAAAGTGCACACCATAGTGTACATGTAGCATGGTCCTTACCGATTGAACTTGGCAGTTTGTACATTGATTTTTGAAACGTTGTTTGACCCTTGCATTGTTGTTAAGTGTTTATTGGATGGGAAAACTGTTCGAAATTTAAAGGGTCCAACAAAGTAATGTCACGTGGCAAAGAGTAAACTAAAGTGTACACCATAGTATACACGTACCACGGTCATTACCGATTGAACTTTGCTATTTGTGCACTGATTTTTGACACGTTATTTGACACTTGCATTGTTGTCAAGTGTCAATTAGATGGGAAAACTGTTTGAAATTCAAATTGTCCAACGGGGTAATGTTATGTGGCAAAGTGTAAACTAAAGTGTACACCATAGTGTACATGTAGCAAGGTTCTTACAGATTGAACTTTGCTATTTCTGCTCTGATTTTTGACACGTTGCTTAACACTTGCATTGTTTTCAAGTGTCAATTGGATGGGAAAACTGTTTGAAATTTAAACTGTCTAACAGGGTAATGTCACGTGGCAAAGTGTAAACTAAAGTGTACGGCATAGTGTACATATAGCAAGGTTTTTACCGATTGATCTTTGCTATTTGCACACTGATTTTGGACATGTTGTTTGACACTTGAATTGTTGTCAAGTGTCAATTGGATGGGAAAACTGTTCGAAATTTAAACTATCCAAAAGGTTAATGTCACGTGGCAAAGTGCAAACTAATGTGTACACCATAGTGTACATGTAGCACGGTCCTTACTGATTGAACTTTGTTATTTGTACACTAGTTTTTGACACGTTTTTTGACTCTCGCGTTGTTCTCTAGTATCAATTCGATGGAAAAATTGTTTGAAATTCAAACTGTCCAACAGGTTAATGTCACATGACAAAGTGTAAACTAAAGTGTACACCATAGTGTACATGTTGCAAGGTTCTTACCGTTTGAACTTTGTAATTTGTACAATGATTTTTGACACATTGTTTGACACTTGCATTGTTGTTAAGTGTTAATTGGATGGAAAAACTATTTGAAATTCAAATAGTCCAACGAGGTAATGTTACGTGGCAAAGTGTAAACGAAATTGTACACCATAGTGTACATGTAGCAAGGTTTTTACCGATTGAACATTACAATTTGTGCGCTGATTTTTGACACTTGCATTGTTGTCAAGTGTCAATTGGATGGAAAAACTGTTTGGAATTTAAACTGTCCAACAGGGTAATGTCACGTTGCAAAATGTAAACTAAAGTGTACACCATAGTGTACATGCTGCGAGGTTCTTACCGATTGAACTTTGCTACGTGTACACTGATTTTTGACACGTTGTTTGAAACTTACATTGTTGTCTAGTGATAATTGGATGGGAAAACTGGTTGAAATTTAAACTGTCCAACAGGGTAATGTCACATGGCGAAGTTTAAACTAAAGTGTACGCCATGGTGAACATGTAGCAAGGTTCTTACCGATTGAACTTTGCTACATGTACATTGATTTTT
>NW_019262706.1:21858-22757 GCF_002742605.1 Olea europaea var. sylvestris | reverse complement strand
ATAAACTAAGCTCGAATCTATCAACATCTCCCACAAACAGAATAATGGATATAGCATCAGGTAACATATAAAAATAGTTAATAACACTCACTGGCTTCGGAGTACGAGGTTGGAACTATCACATGAGGAACGGTGCACCCTCACACATCTGCCACTTCCCCCTTGCCCAAAACCATGTCTCATTCCATCCTTTAATGGAGGAGGAAAGGCCTATGACAAAGGGGGCATATGACCCCCATGGACAAGGTTTGAAATATATGAACGGGCATGTCTTTGCCTAGTGTGGTCTCCTCCCAAAGGAAGTAAGAGCCCACCAGTTGAGCCCATGTGTTGGGGACAAATTGGCTAGAAGCCAGCCCATATAACCTAAGGATGGGATGTAATGGTAGCCGAAGTCTTGCCTTCAAAAGAAACTCGCTAATGGCTACATACCCTGACCTTGGTTAACAGGCACACTCATCAGGGGAAGGGGCTAACAGTTCTATGTCATAAGGAATGTAGGATTCTTTCTTAAGCTCATCAAGAAAGAGGCGTTATCAATATATCGTATGTTCTCAGCCCCAACCCCTCCCCCAACTATTGGAAAGCAACTTTGGCCGGCTTTAATCAGGTCAGATGTACTAGTGATCTCTATCCCATTTCAGCACTCAACCTCTTTACATCTACCTCATCAGATGAAGATGATGCCATAAAACTTACAAAATTCTTTAGATACTTACGAAAAGTTTGCTCAAAAAGAGCACAAAATTTCTCAAAATCCAAAAGTTGAAAGTAGGAAGAGAATGGTGAAATTACAGAGAATGCAAAAAACTGGAGAATACAACACCAAAGCAAAAGTGAAAATTGATTTTCATCTAAGTTGCCACTTTTTATAGACAATCGCTTTTGATCCTGGTCGT
>NW_019262706.1:10985-12320 GCF_002742605.1 Olea europaea var. sylvestris | reverse complement strand
AACCCTGGCAGTTTATTTGAAATTTTCTCCTTGACATTGATTATTCGCTCACGAGAATTATGCTTTGTTTGTTTATTTGCTTTAAGTGTTGAGAAATCTATCTTTCTTTATGGATTGGTTCTACCTAATAGTTCTTTTTTTGTAAGTTATTATATGATTAAAAGTTTAATCATCTAATGATTTTTCTAAATTTTTTGGAAATATATTTTTTCTAGAAATTTTATATAGCTTTTATTATAAAAATTTTTCTCATGATAAAAAATAATCAAAATTTCTAAAAATTGTATTACATATTAAAATTTAGCCAGACAAAAAAACAAACACTTGTTATCAAAACAATGTTGCAAAAAGATGTTAAGCAACAAGCAAAGAGTATTACAAAATATAATAAAAGTAATGTGCAAGGTACATAGTAAAAACTTTACAACAACATACATTTGGGAGCTTTTGCAGTGTGCATTGCACATTGCTATATCATTTTACTTTACGACGACATTAGAGCCTACAATAAACAGGTGAGCTGCAACATTTTTGGTCATTTGCAAAAAAAATATTTTTCTTGTAGCAGTTTTTTCCTCCAACTATAAAATATTTTTATTGTAAAAAGTAGACTCTATCGCGTCACAAGTACTTTGTTGCAAAAATAAAGGTTTGTCGACATAAGTTTCCCACCAAAACTATTTTGGCGCCTTGCTTTCCTCGTATTTTTGGCGATATTCTTTATTATTTGTCGCAACTTATCATATTTCACGACAACATTTTATGTCACTCTATATATTTTGGTACTTGTTTTTTCATCACAATCTTCACGACAAACTTTAAAAATGTGTCGCGTTAAGTTACTTATTGCAACAACATTTTGTATGTCGCAAAAAATCTTATCACGAAATCACCATTTTGTTGAAGTGATTGAACATCTGGTTGGCTCAACAATAAGGTATGCTATATGGGGCATCAACGATGGCTACCATATGATCACATAATTCAAGATTATGGAGTCCTTTGACGGAAAAGCTGAATTTCATGCCAGACCTTGAGAAATTATTGAGTTATGAAATTTTGTCTCAATTACAGAACATAAACTTTGGTCACATTAGTAACATCTTGATAACCCAGATAAAAAAGGAAAAGGACTTGAAGAATGGAACTACACTAAGAGTAGTACTTTTTTTGAGCTAGAATACTGGTTGAAGTTAAAAATTAGGCATAATCTAGATATAATACACATTAAGAAAAACATTTGTTACACTATTGCTGGGACAATATTGAATTTAGAGAGAAAATTCAAAGATACAGTCCACGCTCGCTAAGATTTAGAAGCACTTAGAAAAAAAA
>NW_019262706.1:0-1391 GCF_002742605.1 Olea europaea var. sylvestris | reverse complement strand
TTTTGTGGACAAAGAAATTGTATTTGCGCACTTCGTTTTCGTTTCTGAAGTTTCTTATTTTGATGGAAGTTTTTGAGTAAACGACCGTTTCAAATATTAGCCTTTGCCAAAATATTATGTAATAATGCTTATAGTTAGTCCAAATTCAGATTTAGCATTATAATTTAGACTATAGACAGTTCACCATTTAGTTTTGTTTATCATCTTGTTTAGTTCGAAGAAGAAAATTTTGATTTTTAATTTGAATATTCTTTTTATAGATTGATAGCACAAGGGATGTATGTTCCATAGCTTTTCATCCTCTTTAAGGTGGCTATTGAGTTCTACTTCTTTATGCTTCTTGTATGACTTGCCCTTTTGCTAAGCTTTAATTTTGTACACATATTTGCTTAGCAATTTTATGAACATTACGGTGAGTATTGGATTTTGTTTCAGTTCACTTATATGTCATACGTGTGCTTTAGTTGGACAAGGTGGAAATAATTGAGTCAACACTTTGGTAGCTCCTTGCTGCTTCCTGACCCCAGAGAACCTTCCTTCCTCCTAACCCCTTCAACCCACCTTCTTAACTATGGCTGAAGAGAAAGAAGTAAAATCCTTCAAGGACTTGGGAGTAATTAAAGAATTGGTTGATGCCTGTGACAATTTGGGCTGGAAAACACCCACCAAAATACAAATCGAAGCTATTCCTCTTGCCCTAGAAGGAAAGGACATAATTGGGCTCGCCCAAACAGGATCCGGTAAAACTGGAGCCTTCGCCATCCCAATTCTTCAAGCCCTTCTCCAAACACCGCAACCCTTCTTCGCCTGTGTGCTCTCACCAACACGTGAACTTGCCATCCAAATTGCCGAACAGTTTGAAGCCTTGGGATCTGACATTGATGTCAAGTGTGCAGTGGTAAAATACCTTACTTTAAAATTTAGCTACTAATTGAAGGATATATAACTTTTGTAACAACCATTTTCTGTTTCGTTTTTGAATTGGTGGATCTTACTATTTATTAGAGGCATTAAATTTTTTTGGCAGCTTGTGGGAGGTATAGACCTTGTGCAACAGAGCCTTTCTCTTGGGAGGCGGCCGCATATTGTTGTAAGCCTTGTTTGTTTTCCTGTGCACTCAAGTGTATTTGTGACTACCTTTTAAACTGTGCATTCTACTAGATTTTTGCACAGCATTTTGATTTTCAGTAGTGCCTCGAATATATGAGGTGGCCCCCTCGGATCAGCGTAAGCTTTGACCTTAATAGATGAGATTAGTATCCAAAGCAGCTTTACTTTGTGTAGAGATTGTGTTGTTGTCACTTGGATGGAAGAGAAGCAAGGAATCTCATCTGAATTTGATCTTTCACTTCCTTAATATTGGTGGTTATAATTTTAAACATAAAGAGCTA
>NW_019262705.1:25223-27141 GCF_002742605.1 Olea europaea var. sylvestris | reverse complement strand
CGAGTCCAATTTCGCGGGCCGTTTCCAATCAACCTTCCAAATTTTGGCCCATTCCAACACCGTCGCGATAAATAACAAAGTTCTCCCTGGTGCGGTTTTGTTTTATTAATTTTCTATCCAGCACTTCTTCAACCTCACATAATTAATAAGGAAATTAATTATTTGGAGGCCCAAACGAAGGAATCTGGCTAAAATCCCTTGATCTCAGATCTGTGCCCCGAGTCCAATTTTGCGGACCATTTCCAATCAACCTGCCAAATTTCGTCCCTTTCCGACACCGCCGCGAAAAATGGTAAAGTTAACCCAGGTGCGGTTTTGCTTCGTTAATTTTCTGTCAAGCACTTCTTCAACCCGACATAATTAATAGGAAAGTTAATTATTCGGAGGCCCAAGCGTAGGAATTTAGCTAAAATCCCGTGATCCCGGGTCTGTGCCCCAAGTCCAATTTCGCGGGCCGTTTCCAATCGACCTGCCAAATTTCGGCCCATTCTGACACCGTCACGCTAAAAGACAAAATTGCCCCTGGTACGATTTTTTTTTGTTAATTTTCTGTCCAACATTTCTTCAACCTAACATAATTAACAAGGAAATTAATTATTCAGAAGCCCAAACGAAGGAATATGGCTAAAATCCCATGATCCCCGGTCTGTGCCCCGAGTCCAATTTCGCGTGCTGTTTCCAATCAACCTGCCAAATTTCTGCCCATTCCAACACCGTCGCGCCAAAAGACAAAATTGCCACTGGTGCAGTTTTTTTTGTTAATTTTCAGTCCAACACTTCTTCAACCTGACATAATTAATAAGGAAATTAATTATTCGGAGGCCCAAACGAAGGAATATGACTAAAATCCCGTGATCCCAGGTCTGTGCCCCGAGTCATATTTCGCCGGCTGTTTCCAATAAACTGCCAAATTTTGGCCAATTCCAACACCGTTGCGATAAATGACAAAGTTACCCCTGGTGCAGTTTTGCATCGTCAATTTTCTGTCTAGCACTTCTTCAACCTGACGTAATTAATAAGTAAATTAATTATTCGGAGGCCCAAGCAAAGGAATATGTCTAAAATCCCATGATCCCGGGTCGGTACACCGAGTCCAATTTCGTGGGCCGTTTCCAATCAACCTTCCAAATTTTGGCCCATTCCAACACCGTCGTGATAAATGACAAAGTTAAACCTGGTGCGGTTTTGCTTCGTTAATTTTCTGTCCAGCACTTCTTCAACCTCACATAATTAATAAGGAAATTAATTATTCGGAGGCCCAAACGAAGGAATTTGGCTAAAATCTCGTGATCCCGAATATGTGGCCCGAGTCCAATTTCGCGGGCCGTTTCCAATCAACATGCCAAATTTCGGCCCTTTCCGACACCGTCGCAAAAAATTATAAAGTTACCCCAAGTGCGGTTTTGCTTCGTGAATTTCCTGTCAAGCACTTCTTCAGCCCGACATAAGTAATAGGGAAGTTAATTATTCGGAGGCCCAAACGTAGGAATATGGCCAAAATCCCGTGATACCGGGTTTGTGCCCCAAGTCCAATTTCGCGGGCCGTTTCCAATCAACCAGCCAAACTTGGCCTATTCTGACACCGTCACGCTAGAAGACAAAATTGCCCCTGGTACGATTTTTGTTGTTAATTTTCTGTCCAACACTTCTTCAACCTGACATATTTAATAAGGAAATTAATTATTCGGAGGCCCAAACGAAGAAATATGGCTAAAATCTCGTGATCCCGGGTCTGTGCCCCGAGTCCAATTTTGCGTGCTGTTTCCAATCAACCGACCAAATTTCTGCCCATTCCGACACCGTCGCACCAAAAGACAAAATTGCCCCTGGTGTTGTTTTTTTGTTAATTTTCAGTCCAACACTTCTTCAACCTGACATAATTAATAAGGAAATTAATTATTCGGAGGCCCAAACGAAG
>NW_019262705.1:20876-22759 GCF_002742605.1 Olea europaea var. sylvestris | reverse complement strand
TCAGCCTGACGTAATTAATAAGGAAATTAATTATTTGAATGCCCAAACGAATGAATTTGGCTAAAATCCCGTGACCCTGGGTCAGTGCCCCAAGTCCAATTTCGCGGGCCGTTTCAATCATCCTGCCAAATTTCGGTCATTTTCGACACCGCCGCTCCAAATAACAAAATAGCTCCTAGTGCGATTTATCTTTGTGAATTTTTTGTCCAACACTGCTTCAACGTAACATAATTAATGAGGAAATTATTTATTCGGAGGCTCGAACAAAGGAATATTGCTAAAATCTCGTGATCTTGGGTCTGTACCCCGAGTTCGATTTCTCGGGGCCTTTCCAATCAACCTGCCAATTTCAGCCCATTCTGACACCATCGCGCCAAATGACAAAATTGTCCCTGGTGCGGTTTATCTCTGTTAATTTTCTGTCCAGCACTTCTTCAACCTGACATAATTAATAAGGAAATTAATTATTCAGAGGCCCAAACGAAGGAATTTGGCTAAAATCCCATGATCCGGGGTCTGTGCCCCGAGTCCAATTTCTCGGGCCGTTTCCAATCGACCAGTCAAATTTCGGCCCGTTCCGACACCGTCGCGCCAAAAGACAAAATTGCCCCTGGTGCGATTTTTTTGTCAATTTTCTGTCCAACACTTCTTCAACCTGACATAATTAGAAAGAAAATTAATTATTAGGAGGCCCAAACGAAGGAATATGGCTAAAATCCCGTGATCCCATGTCTGTGTCCCGAGTCCAATTTTACGGGCCGTTTCCAATCAACCTGCCAAATTTCAGCCTATTCCGACACCGTCGCGCCAAGAGACAAAATTGCCCCTGGTGCGGTTTTTTTTGTGAATTTTCTGTCCAACGCTTCTTCAACCTGACAAAATTAATAAGGAAATTAATTATTCGGAGGCCCAAACGAAGGAATTTGGCTAAAATCGCATGATCCCGGGTCTGTGCCAGAGTCCAATTTCGCGGGCCATTTCAAAAAAACCTGCCAAATTTTAGCCCTTTCCGACACCGTCGCTATAAATGACAAAGTTATCCCTGGTGCGGTTTTGCTTCGTTAATTTTCTGCCTAGCACTTCTTCAACCTGACATAATTAATGGGGAAATTAATTATTTGGAGGCCCAAACGTAGGAATGTGGCTAAAATCTCGTGATCCCGGGTCTGTGCGCCCGAGTCCAATTTCGTGGGCCGTTTCCAATCAACCTGCCAAATTTCAGCCCATTCCAACACCATCGCGCCAAGAGACAAAATTACCCCTTGTGCGGTTTTTTTCGTTAATTTTCTGTCCAACACTTCTTCAGCCTGACAAAATTAATAAGGAACTTAATTATTCGGAGGCCGAAACGAAGGAATTGGGCTAAAAT
Source organism: Olea europaea var. sylvestris (assembly GCF_002742605.1). NCBI lineage: Eukaryota > Viridiplantae > Streptophyta > Magnoliopsida > Lamiales > Oleaceae > Olea > Olea europaea. The sequence continues at coordinate 21,390 of NW_019262705.1, read as the reverse complement.
CCCGGGATCCCGGGTTTGTGCCAAAGTCCAATTTTGCGGGCCGTTTCCGAAAAACCTGCCAAATTTCAGCCCTTTTCGACACCGTCGCGATAAATGACGAAGTTACCCCTGGTGCGGTTTTGCTTCGTTAATTTCTGCCCACCACTTCTTCAACCTGACATAATTAATCGGGAAATTAATTATTTGGAGGCCCAAACGTAGGAATTTGGCTACAATCTCATGATCCCGGGTCTGTGCCCCGAGTCCAATTTCGCGGGCCGTTTCCAATCAACCTGCCAAATTTCGGTCCATTCCGACACCGTTGCGCCAAAAGACAAAATTGCCCTTGGTGCGATTTTTTTTGTTAATTTTCTATCCGACACTTCTTCAGCATGACATAATTAATAAGGAAATTAATATTCGGAGGCCCAAACGAAGGAGTATGGCTAAAATCCCGTGATCCCGGGTCTATGCCCCGAGTCCAATTTCGCGGGCCCTTTCCAATCAACCTGCCAAATTTTGGCCCATTCCGACA
>NW_019262705.1:5489-20694 GCF_002742605.1 Olea europaea var. sylvestris | reverse complement strand
CAACCTGACATAATTAATAAGGAAATTAATTATTCGGAGGCCCAAACGAAGGAATTTGGCTAAAATCTCGTGATCTCGGGTCCATGCCCCGAGTCCAATTTCGCGGGCCATTTCCAATCGGCCTGCCAAATTTCGGTCCATTCCGACATCGTCTCACCAAAAGACAATATTGCCCCTGGTACGATTTTTTTTGTTAATTTTCTGTCTAACACTTTTTCAACCTGACATAATTAATAAGGAAATTAATTATTCGGAGGCCCAAACGAAGGATTATGGCTAAAATCCCATGATCCCGAGTCTGTGTCCCGAGTCCAATTTTGCGGTCTGTTTCCAATCAACCTGCCAAATTTTAGCCCATTCCGACACCGTTGCGCTAAGAGACAAAATTGCCCCTGGTGCGGTTTTTTTTGTTAATTTTCTGTCCAACACTTCTTCAGAAAGACATAATTAATAAGGAAATTAATATTCGGAGGCCCAAACGAAGGAGTATGGCTAAAATCCCGTGATCCCGGGTCTGTGCCCCGAGTCCAATTTCGCGGGCCCTTTCCAATCAACCTGCCAAATTTTAGCCCATTCCGACACCGTTGCGCCAAAAGACAAAATTGCCCCTGGTGCGGTTTTTTTTGTTAATTTTCTGTCCAACACTTCTTCAGAAAGACATAATTAATAAGGAAATTAATTATTCGGAGGCCCAAACGAAGGAGTATGGCTAAAATCCCGTGATCCCAGGTCTCTGCCCTGAGTCCAATTTCGCGGGCCCTTTCCAATCAACCTGCCAAATTTTGGCCCATTCCAACACAGTCACGATAAATGATAAAGTTACCCTTGGTGCAGTTTTGCTTCGTTAATTTTATGTCCAGCACTTCTTCAACTTGACATAATTAATAAGGAAATTAATTATTCGGAGGCCCAAACGAAGGAATTTGGCTAAAATCTCGTGATCTCGGGTCTATGCCCCGAGTCCAATTTCGCGGGCCATTTCCAATCATCCAGCCAAATTTCGGTCCATTCCGACATCGTCTCACCAAAAGACAATATTGCCCCTGGTACGATTTTTTTTGTTAATTTTCTGTCTAACACTTTTTCAACTTGACATAATTAATAAGGAAATTAATTATTCGGAGGCCCAAACGAAGGAGTATGGCTAAAATCCCGTGATCTCGGGTCTGTGTCCCGAGTCCAATTTTGCGGGCTGTTTGCAATCCACCTACCAAATTTCAGCCCATTCCGACACCGCCGTGCCAAGAGACAAAATTGCCCCTGGTGCGGTTTTTTTTGTTAATTTTCTGCCCAACGCTTCTTCAACCTGACAAAATTAATAAGGAAATTAATTATTGGTCTGTGCCCCGAGTCCAATTTCGCTGGCCGTTTCCAATCAACCAGCCAAATTTCGGCCCATTTCGACACCGTCGCACCAAAAGACAAAATTGGCCCTGGTGCGATTTTTTTTGTTAATTTTATGTCCAACACTTCTTCAACCTGACATAATTAATAAGGAAATCAATTATTCGGAGGCCCAAACGAAGGAATATGGCTAAAATCCCGTGATCCCAGGTCATTACCCCGAGTCCAATTTCACAGGCCCTTTCCAATCAACCGGCCAAATTTTGGCCCATTCCAATACCGTCGCGATAAATGACAAAGTTACCCTTGGTGTGGTTTTGCTTCGTTAATTTTCTGTCCAGCAATTCTTCAACCTGACATAATTAATAATGAAATTAATTATTCGAAGGCCCAAACGAAGGAATTTGGCTAAAATCCCGTGATCCCGAGTCTGTGCCCCGAGTCCAATTTCGCGGGCCGTTTCCAATCGACCTACCAAATTTCGGCCGATTCCGACACCATTGCGCCAAAAGACAAAATTGCCCCTGGAGCGATTTTTGTTAATTTTCTGTCCAACACTTCTTTAACCTAACATAATTAATAAGGAAATTAATTATTCGGAGGCCCAAACGAGGGAGTATGGCAAAAATCCCGTGATCCCGGGACTGTGCCCCGAGTCCAATTTCGCTGGCCGTTTCCAATCAACCAGCCAAATTTCGGCCCATTTCGACACCGTCGCACCAAAAGACAAAATTGGCCCTGGTGCGATTTTTTTTGTTAATTTTATGTCCAACACTTCTTCAACCTGACATAATTAATAAGGAAATCAATTATTCGGAGGCCCAAACGAAGGAATATGGCTAAAATCCCGTGATCCCGGGTCTTTGCCCCGAGTCCAATTTCGCGGGCCCTTTCCAATCAACCTGCCAAATTTTGGCCCATTCCAACACTGTCGCGATAATTAACAAAGTTACCCGTGGTGCGGTTTTGCTTCATTAATTTTTTGTACAGCACTTTTTCAACCTGACATAATTAATAAGGAAATTAATTATTCGGAGGCCCAAACGAAGGAATTTGGATAAAATCGCGTGATCCCGGGTCTGTGCCAGAGTCTAATTTCCCGGGCCGTTTCCAAAAAACCTGCGAAATTTCAGCCCTTTCCGACACCGTCGCGCCAAGAGACAAAATTGCCCCTGGTGCGGTTTTTTTGTTAATTTTCTGTCCAATACTTCTTCAACCTGACAAAATTAATAAGGAAATTAATTATTCGGAGACCCAAACGAAGGAATTTGGCTAAAATCACGTGATCTCGAGTCTGTGCCAGAGTCCAATTTCGCAGGTCGTTTCCAAAAAACTTGCCAAATTTAAGCCCTTTCCGACACCGTCGAGATAAATGACAAATTACCCCTGGTGCGGTTTTGCTTCAGTAATTTTCTGCCTAGCACTTCTTTCAACCTGACATAATTAATAGGAAAATTAATTATTCGGAGGTCCAAACGTAGGAATTTGGCTAAAATCTCGTGATCCAGGGTCTGTGTCCTGAGTCCAATTTCGCGGGCCGTTTCCTATCAACCTGCAAAATTTCAGTCCATTCCGACACCGTCGCGCCAAAAGACAAAATTGCCCCTGGTGCGATTTTTTTGTTAATTTTCTGTCCAACACTTCTTCAACCTGACATAATTAATAAGGAAATTAATTATTCGGAGGCCCAAACGAAGGAGTATGGCTAAAATCCCGTGATCCCGGGTCTGTGCCCCGAGTCCAATTTCGCGGGCCGTTTCCATTCAACCTGCCAAATTTCGGCCCATTCCGACACCGTTGTGCCAAAAGACAAAATTAACCATGGTACAATTTTTTTTGTTAATTTTCTGTCCAACACTTCTTGAACCTGACATAATTAATAAGGAAATCAATTATTCGGAGGCCCAAACGAAGGAATATGGCTAAAATCCCGTGATCCCGAGTCTTTTCCCCGTGCCCAATTTCGCGGGCCGTTTCCAATCAACCTGTCAAATTTTGGCCCATTCCAACACCGTCCCGATAAATGACAAAGTTACCCTTGGCGTGGTTTTGCTTCGTTAATTTACTGTCCAGCACTTCTTCAACCTAACATAATTAATAAGGAAATTAATTATTCAGAGGCCCAAACGAAGGAATTTGGCTAAAATCCCGTGATCCCGGGTCCGTGCCCCTAGTCCAATTTCACGGGCCATTTCCAATCAACCTGCCAAATTTCGGCCCTTTCCGACATCGTCATGAAAATTGACAAAATTACCCATGGTGCGATTTTACGTTGTTAATTTTCTGTCCAACACTTCCTCAACCTGACATAATTAATAAGGAAATTAATTATTCAGAGGCCCAAACGAAGGAATTTGGCTAAAATCCCATGATCCCGGGTTTGTGCCCTGAGTCCAATTTCGTGGGTCGTTTTCCAATCAACCTGCCAAATTTTAGCCCATTCCGACACCGTTGCGTCAAAAGACAAAATTGCCCCTGGTGTGCTTTTTTTGTTAATTTTCTGTCCAACACTTCTTCAACCTGACAAAATTAATTAAGAAATTAATGATTCGGAGGCCCAAACGAAGGAATTTGGCTAAAATCCCGTGATCCCGGGTCTGTGCCATAGTCCAATTTCGCGGGCCGTTTCCAAAAAACCTGCCAAATTGCAGCCCTTTCCGACACCATCGCGAAAAATGACAAAGTTACCCTTGGTGCAGTTTTGCTTCGTTAATTTTCTGCTCGGCACTTCTTCAACCTGACATAATTAATAGGGAAATTAATTATTCGGAGGCCCAAACATAGGAATTTGGCTAAAATCTCATGATCTCGGGTCTATGCCCCGAGTCCAATTTCTTGGGCCATTTCCAATCAACCTGCCAAATTTCGCCCCATTTCGACATCGTCGCGCCAAATGATAAAATTGTCCTTAGTGCAGTTTATCTTTGTTAATTTTCTGTCCAATACTTCTTCAACCTGACGTAATTAAAAAGGAAATTAATTATACCGAGGCCCAAACAAGGGAATATGGCTAAAATCCTATGATCTCGGGTCTGTGTCCCGAGTTCAATTTTGCAGGCCGTTTCCAATCAACCTGCCAAATTTCAGCCTATTCCGACACCGTCGCGCCAAAACACAAAATTGCCCCTGGTGTGGTTTTTTTTGTTAATTCTCTGTCCAACACTTCTTCAACCTGACAAAATTAATACGGAAATTAATTATTCGGAGGCCCAAACGAAGGAATTTGGCTAAAATCCCGTGATCCCGGGTCTGTGTTAGAGGCCAATTTCGTAAGCCGTTTCCAAAAAACCTGCCAAATTTCAGCCCTTTCCCACACCGTCGCGATAAATGACAAAGTTACCCTGGTGCGGTATTGCTTCGTTAATTTTCAGCCCAGCACTTCTTCAACCTGACATAATTAATAGGGAAATTAATTATTCGGAGGCCCAAACGTAGGAATTTGGCTAAAATATCGTGATCCTGGGTCTGTGCCCCGAGTCCAATTTCGCGGGCCGTTTCCAATCAACACTCCAAATTTCGGTCCATTCCGACACCGTCGCGCCAAAAGACAAAATTGCCCTGGGTGCGATTTTTTTGTTAATTTTCTGTCCAACAATTCTTCAACCAGACATAATTAATAAGGAAATTAATTATTTGGAGGCCCAAACGAAGGAGTATGGCTAAAATCTCGTGATCCCGGGTCTGTGTCCCGAGTCCAATTTCGCGGGCCGTTTCCAATCAACCTGCCAAATTTCGGTCCATTCCGACACCGTCGCGCCAAAAGACAAAATTGCCCCTGGTGCGATTTTTCTGTTAATTTTCTGTCCAACACTTCTTCAGCATGACATAATTAATAAGGAAATTAATATTTGGAGGCCCAAACGAAGGAGTGGCTAAAATCCCGTGATCCCGGGTCTGTGACCCGAGCCCAATTTCGCGGGCCGTTTCCAATCAACCAGCCAAATTTTGGCCCATTCCGACGCCGTCGCGCCAACAGACAAAATTGACCCTGGTGCGATTTGTTTGTTAATTTTCTGTCCAACACTTTTTCAACCTGACATAATTAATAAGGAAATCAATTATTCGGAGGCCCAAACAAAGGAATATGGCTAAAATCCCGTGATCCCAGGTCTTTGCCCCGAGTCCAATTTCGCGGGTCGTTTCCAATCAACCTACCAAATTTTGGCCCATTCCGACGCCGTCGCGCCAACAGACAAAATTGACCCTGGTGCGATTTGTTTGTTAATTTTCTGTCCAACACTTTTTCAACCTGACATAATTAATAAGGAAATCAATTATTCGGAGGCCCAAACGAAGGAATTTGGCTAAAATCGCGTGATCCCGGGTCTGTGCCAGAGTCCAATTACCCCTGCCGTTTCCAAAAAACCTGCCAAATTTCAGCCTTTTCCGACACCGTCGCGCCAAGAGACAAAATTGCTCTTGGTGCGGTTTTTTTTGTTAATTTTCAATCCAACACTTCTTCAACCTGACAAAATTAATAAGGAATTAATTATTCGGAGGCCCAAACGAAGGAATTTGGCTAAAATCGCGTAATCCCGGGTCTGTGCCAGTGTCCAGTTTCGCGGGCCATTTCCAAAAAACCTGCCAAATTTCATCCCTTTCCGACACCGTCGCGATAAATGACAAAGTTACCCCTGGTGCAGTTTTGCTTCATTAATTTTCTGCTTAGCACTTCTTCAACCTGACATAATTAATAGGGAAATTAATTATTCGGAGGCCCAAACGTAGGAATTTGGCCAAAATCTCGTGATCCAGGGTCTGTGTCCCGAGTCCAATTTCAAAGGCCGTTTCCAATCAACCTGCAAAATTTCAGTCCATTTCGACACCGTCGCGCCAAAAGACAAAATAGCCCCTGGTGCGATTTTTTTTGTTAATTTTCTGTCCAACACTTCTTCAATCTGACATAATTAATAAGGAATTTAATTATTCGGAGGCCCAAACGAAGGAGTATGGCTAAAATCCAGTGATCCCGGGTCTGTGCCCCGAGTCCAATTTCGCTGGCCGTTTCCATTCAACCTGCCAAATTTAGGCCCATTCCGACACCGTCGCGTCAAAAGACAAAATTGACCCTGGTGCAATTTTTTTTGTTAATTTTCTGTCCAACACTTCTTCAACCTGACATAATTAATAAGGAAATTAATTATTCGGAGGCCCAAATAAAGGAGTATGGCTAAAATCCCGTGATCCTGGGTCTGTGCCCCGAGTCTAATTTCGCGGGCCGTTTCCAATCAACCTACCGAATTTCGGCCCATTCCGACACCGTCGCACCAAAGGACAAAATTGACCCTGATGCGATTTTTTTTGTTAATTTTCTTTCCAACAATTCTTCAACCTGACATAATTAATAAGGATATCAATTATTCGGAGGCCCAAACGAGGGAATATGGCTAAAATCCCGTGATCCCGAGTCTTTTCCCCGTGTCCAATTTCGCGGGCCGTTTCCAATCAACCTGCAAAATTTTGGCCCATTCCAACACCGTCCCGATAAATGACAAAGTTACCCTTTGCGCGGTTTTGCTTCATTAATTTACTGTCCAGCACTTATTCAACCTAACATAATTAATAAGGAAATTAATTATTCAGAGGCCCAAACGAAGGAATTTGGCTAAAATCCCGTGATCCCGGGTCTGTGCCCCGAGTCCAATTTCACGGGCCGTTTCCAATCAGCCTGCCAAATTTCGGCCCCTTCCGATATCGTCGTGAAAAATGACAAAATTGCCCATGGTGCGATTTTGCGTTGTTAATTTTCTGTCCAACACTTCTTCAACCTGAAATAATTAATAAGGAAATTAATTATTCGGAGGTCCAAACGAAGGAATTTGGCTAAAATCCCATGATCCCGGGTCTGTGCCCTGAGTCCAATTTCGTGGGTCGTTTTCCAATCAACCTTCCAAATTTCAGCCCATTCCGACACCGTTGTGTCAAAAGACCAAATTGCCCCTGTTGTGCTTTTTTTTATTAATTTTCTGTCCAACACCTCTTCAGCCTGACAAAATTTATTAAGAAATTAATTATTCGGAGGCCCAAACGAAGGAATTTGGCTAAAATCCCGTGATCCCGGGTCTGTGCCATAGTCCAATTTCGCGGGCCGTTTCCAATCGACCTGCCAAACTTCGGTCCATTCCGACACCGTCGCGCCAAAAGATAAAATTGCCCCTGGTGCGATTTTTTTTGTTAATTTTCTATCCAACACTTCTTCAACCTGACATAATTAATAGGGAAATTAATTATTCGGAGGCCCAAACATAGGTATTTGGCTAAAATCTCATGATCACGGGTCTATGCCACGAGTCCAATTTCGCAGGCCGTTTCCATTCAACCTGCCAAATTTCAGTCCATTCCGACACCGTCGCGCCAAAAGATAAAATTGCCCCTGGTGCGATTTTTTTTGTTAATTTTCTGTCCAACACTTCTTCAACCTGACATAATTATAAGGAAATTAATTATTCGGAGGCCCAAACGAAGGAATTTGGCTAAAATCCCGTGATCCCGGGTCTGTGCCATAGTCCAATTTCGCGGGCCGTTTCCAATCGACCTGCCAAACTTCGGTCCATTCCGACACCGTCGCGCCAAAAGATAAAATTGCCCCTGGTGCGATTTTTTTTGTTAATTTTCTGTCCAACACTTCTTCAACCTGACATAATTAATAGGGCAATTAATTATTCGGAGGCCCAAACATAGGTATTTGGCTAAAATCTCATGATCACGGGTCTATGCCACGAGTCCAATTTCGCAGGCCGTTTCCATTTAACCTGCCAAATTTCAGTCCATTCCGTTACCGTCACGCCAAAAGACAAAATTGCCCCTGGTGCGATTTTTTTTGTTAATTTTTTGTCCAATACTTCTTCAACCTGACAAAATTAATAAGGAAATTAATTATTCGGAGGCCCAAACGAAGGAATTTGGCTAAAATCCCGTGATCCGTGGTCTGTGCTAGAGGACAATTTCGTGGGCCATTTCCAAAAAACCTGCCAAATTTCAGCCCTTTCAGACACCGTCGCGATAAATGACAAAGTTACCCCTGGGACGGTTTTGCTTTGTTAATTTTCAGCCAGCACTTCTTCAACCTGACATAATTAATAGGGAAATTAAATATTCGGAGGCCCAATCGAAGGAATTTGACTAAAATCTCGTAATCCTGGGTCTGTGCCCCGAGTCCAATTTCACGGGCCGTTTCCAATCAACACACCAAATTTCAGTCCATTCCGACACCGTCGCGCCAAAAGATAAAATTGCCCTAGGTGCTATTTTTTTGTTAATTTTCTGTCCAACACTTCTTCAACCAGACATAATTAATAAGGAAATTAATTATTCGGAGGCCCAAACGAAGGAGTATGGCTAAAATCCCGTGATCCCGGGTCTGTACCCCGAGTCCAATTTCGCGGGCCGTTTCCATTCAACCTACCAAATTTCGGCCCATTCCGACACCGTCGCTCCAAAAGACAAAATTGACCCTGGTGCAATTTTTTTTGTTAATTTTCTGTCCAACACTTTTTCAACCTGACATAATTAATAAGGAAATCAATTATTCGGAGGCCCAAACGAAGGAATATGGCTAAAATCCCGTGATCCCGAGTCTTTTCCCCGTGTCCAATTTCGCGGGCCGTTTCCAATAACCTGTCAAATTTTGGCCCATTCCAAAACCGTCCCGATAAATGACAAAGTTACCCTTGGTGCGGTTTTGCTTCGTTAATTTTCTGTCCAGCACTTCTTCAACCTGACATAATTAATAAGGTAATAATTATTCAGAGGCCTAAACGAAGGATTTTGGCTAAAATCCCGTGATCCTGGGTCTGTGCCTCGAGTCCAATTTCGCGGGCCGTTTCCAATCAACCTGCCAAACTTCGGTCCATTCCGACACCGTCGCGCCAAAAGACAAAATTGCCCCTGGTCCGATTGTTTTTTTAATTTTCTGTCCAACAGTTCTTCAACGTGACATAATTAATAAGGAAATCAATTATTTAGAGGCCCAAACGAAGGAATATGTCTAAAATCCCGTGATCTCGGGTCTTTTCCCTGAGTCCAATTTCGCGGGCCGTTTCCAATCAACCTGTCAAATTTCGGTCCATTCCGACACCGTCGCGCCAAAAGACAAAATTGAACGTGGTTCGATTTTTTTTGTTAATTTTCTTTCTAACAGTTCTTCAACCGGACATAATTAATAAGGATATCAATTATTCGGAGGCCCAAACGAAGGAATATGGCTAAAATCCCGTGATCCCGGTTCTTTGCCCCTAGTCCAATTTCGCGGGCCGTTTCCAATCAACCTGCCAAATTTTTGCCCATTCCAACACCGTCGCGATAAATGACAAAGTTACCCTTGGTGCAGTTTTGCTTTGTTAATTTTCTGTCTAGCAATTTTTCAACCTGACATAATTAATAAGGAAATTAATTATTCAGAGGCCCAAACGAAGGAATTTGGCTAAAATCCTGTGATCTCGGGTCTGTGCCCCGAGTCCAATTTCGCGGGCCGTTTCCAACCAACCTGCCAAATTTCGTTCCATTCCGACACCGTCGCGCCAACAGACAAAATTGCCCCTAGTGCGATTTTTTTTGTGATTTTTCTATCCAATCTTCAACCTGACATAATTAATAAGGAAATTAATTATTTAGTGGCCCAAACGAAGGGATTTTTTTTGTGATTTTTCTATCCAACACTTCTTCAACCTGACATAATTAATAAGGAAATTAATTATTTAGTGGCCCAAACGACGGAGTATGGCTAAAATCCTGTGCTCCCGGGTTCGTGCCCCGAGTCCAATTTCGCGGGGCGTTTCCAATCAACCTGCCAAATTTCGGCCCATTCCGACACCGTCGTGCCAAAAGACAAAATTTGCCTTGGTACGATTTTTTTTGTTAATTTTCTTTCTAACAGTTCTTCAACCAGACATAATTAATAAGGATATCAATTATTCGGAGGCCCAAACGAAGGAATATGGCTAAAATCCCGTGATCCCGGTTCTTTGCCCNCAATTTCGTGGGCCGTTTCCAATCAACCTGCCAAATTTCGGCCCATTCCGACGCCGTCGCGCCAAAAGACAAAATTGACCCTGGTGCGATTGTTTTTTATTAATTTTCTTTCTAACAGTTCTTCAACCGGACATAATTAATAAGGATATCAATTATTCGGGGGCCAAAACGAAGGAATATGGCTAAAATCCCGTGATCCCGGGTCTTTGCCCCGAGTCCAATTTTGCGGGCTGTTTCCAATCAACCTGCCAAATTTTTGCCCATTCCAACACCGTCGCGATAAATGACAAAGTTACCCTTGGTGCGGTTTTGTTTTTTTAATTTTTTGTCTAGCAATTTTTCAACCTGACATAATTAATAAGGAAATTAATTATTCAGAGTCCCAATCGAAGGAATTTGGCTAAAATCCTGTGATCCCGGGTCTGTGCCCCGAGTCCAATTTCGCGGGCCGTTTCCAATCAGCCTGCCAAATTTCGGCCCATTCCGACACCGTCGTGCCAAAAGACAAAATTGACCCTGGTGCGATTGTTTTTTGTTAATTTTCTTTCTAACAGTTCTTCAACCGGACATAATTAATAAAGATATCAATTATTCGGAGGCCAAAACGAAGGAATATGGCTAAAATCCCGTGATCCCGGGTCTTTGCCCCGAGTCCAATTTCGCGGGCTGTTTCCAATCAACCTGCCAAATTTTGGCCAATTCCGACACCGTCGTGCCAAAAGACAAAATTTACCCTGATACGATTTTTTTTGTTAATTTTCTTTCAAACAATTCTTCAACCGGACATAATTAATAAGGATATCAATTATTCGGAGGCCAAAACGAAGGAATATGGCTAAAATCCCGTGATCCCGGGTCTTTACCCCGAGTCCAATTTCGCGGGCTGTTTCCAATCAACCTGCCAAATTTTGGCCCATTCCAACACCGTCGCGATAAATGACACAGTTACCCTTGGTGCGGTTTTGCTTCGTTAATTTTCTGTCCAGCACTTCTTCAACCTGACATAATTAATATGGAAATTAATTATTCAGAGGCCCAAACGAAGGAATTTGGCTAAAATCCTGTGATCCCGGGTCTGTGCCCCGAGTCCAATTTCGTGGGCCGTTTCCAACTAACTTGCCAAATTTCGTTCCATTCCGACACCGTCGCGCCAACAGACAAAATTGCCCCTAGTGCGATTTTTTTTGTGATTTTTCTATCCAACACTTCTTCAACCTGACATAATTAATGAGGAAATTAATTATTTAGTGGCCCAAACGAAGGAGTATGGCTGAAATCCTGTGCCCTCGGGTCCGTGCCCCGAGTCCAATTTCGCGTTTCCAATCAACCTGCCAAATTTCGGCCCATTCCGACACTGTCGCGCCAAAAGACAAAATTTACCCTGGTACGACTTTTTTTGGTTAATTTTCTTTCTAACAGTTCTTCAACCGGACATAATTAATACGGATATCAATTATTCGGAGGCCCAAACGAAGGAATATGGCTAAAATCCCGTGATCCCGGTTCTTTGCCCCGAGTCCAATTTCGTGGGCCGTTTCCAATCAACCTGCCAAATTTTGGCCCATTCCAACACCGTCGCGATAAATGACAAAGTTACCCTTGGTGCGGTTTTGCTTCGTTAATTTTCTGTCCAGCACTTCTTCAACCTGACATAACTAATAAGGAAATTAATTATTCAGAGGCCCAAACGAAGGAATTTGGCTAAAATCCCGTGATCCCGGGTCTGTGCCCCGAGTCCAATTTCGCGGGCCATTTCCAATCAACCTGCCAAATTTTTGCCCATTCCAACACCGTCGTGATAAATGACAAAGTTACCTTTGGTGCGGTTTTGCTTTGTTAATTTTCTGTCTAGCACTTTTTCAACCTGACATAATTAATAAGGAAATTAATTATTCAAAGTTCCAATCGAAGGAATTTGGTTAAAATCCCGAGATCCCGGGTCTGTGCCCCGAGTCCAATTTCGCGGGCCGTTTCCAATCAACCTGCCAAATTTCGGCCCATTCCGACACCGTCACGCCAAAAGATAAAATTGACCCTGGTGCGATTGTTTTTTTAATTTTCTGTCCTACAGTTCTTCAACCTGACATAATTAATAAGGAAATCAATTATTCAGAGGCCCAAACGAAGGAATATGGCTAAAATCCTGTGATCTCGGGTCTTTTCCCTGAGTCCAATTTCGCGGGCCGTTTCCAATCAACCTGTCAAATTTCGGTCCATTCCGACACCGTCGCGCCAAAAGACAAAATTGAACGTGGTTCGATTTTTTTTGTTAATTTTCTGTCCAACACTTCTTCAACTTGAATTAATTAATCAGGAAATCAATTATTCGGAGGCCCAAATGAAGGAATATGGCTAAAATCCCGTGATCCCGGGTCTTTGCCCCGAGTCCAATTTCACGGGCCGTTTCCAAACAACCTGCCAAATTTTGGCCCATTCCAACACCGTCGCTATAAATGACAAAGTTACCCTTGGTGCGGTTTTGCTTCGTTAATTTTCTGTCTAGCACTTCTTCAACCAGACATAATTAATAAGGAAATTAATTATTCAGAGGCCCAAGCGAAGGAATTTGGCTAAAATCTTGTGATCCTAGGTCTGTGCCCCGAGTCCAATTTCGTGGGCCGTTTCCAATCAACCTGCCAAATTTCGGCCCATTCCGACATCGTCGTGAAAAATGACAAAATTGCCCATGCTGCGATTTTGCTTTGTTAATTTTCTGTCCAACACTTCTTCAACCTGACATGATTAAGAAGGAAATTAATTATTCGGAGGCCAAACGAAGGAATTTGGCTAAAATCCCATGATCCCGGGTCTGTGCCCTGAGTCCAATTTCGTGGGCCGTTTCCAATGAACATTCAAAATTTCACCCCATTTCGACATCCTCGCGCCAAATTACAAAATTGTCCCTTGTGCGGTTTATCTTTGTTAATTTTCCGTCCAACACTTCTTCAACCTGACATAATTAAAAAGGAAATTAATTATTCGGAGGCCCAAACGAAGGAATATGTCTAAAATCCCGTGATCCCAGGTCTGTGTCCCGAGCCCAGTTTTGCTGGCCATTTCCAATCAACCTGCCAAATTTCTGCCCATTCCGACACCGTCGCTCCAATAGACAAATTGCCCCTAGTGCGGTTTTTTTTGTTAATTTTCTACCCAACACTTCTTCAACCGGACAAAATTAATAAGGAAATTATTTATTCGGAGGCCAGTAAGCAGGAATTTGGCTAAAATCCCGTGATCCCGGGTCTGTGCCAGAGTCCAATTTCGCAGGGCGTTTCGAAAAAACTGCCAAATTTCAGTCCTTTCCGACACCGTCGCGATAAATGAAAAAGTTGCACCTGGTGCGGTTTTGCTTCGTTAATTTTCTGCCAAGCCCTTCTTCAACCTGACATAAATAATAGGGAAATTAATTATTCGGAGGCCCAAACATAGGAATTAGGCTAAAATCTTGTGATCCTGGGTCTGTGCCTCGAGTCCAATTTCGCGGGCCATTTCCAATCAACCTGCCAAATTTCGGTCCATTCCGACACCACCGTGCCAAACGACAAAATTGCCCCTGGTACGATTTTTTTTGTTAATTTTCTGTCCAGCACTTCTTCAACCTGACATAATTAATAAGGAAATTAATTATTCGGAGGCCCAAATGAAGGAGTATGGCTAAAATCTCGTGATCCGGGGTTTGTGCCCCGACTCCAATTTCGCGGGCCGTTTCCAATCAACCTGCCAAATTTCGGCCCATTCCGACACCATCACGCCAAAAGACAAAATTGGCCCTGAGGAAATCAATTATTCGGAGGCCCAAATGAAAGAATATGGCTAAAATCCCGTGATCCCGGGTCTTTGCCCCGAGTCCAATTTCGCGGGCCGTTTCCAATCAACCTGCCAAATTTTGGCCCATTCCAACACCGTCGCGATAATTGACAAAGTTACGCTTGGTGCGGTTTTGCTTCTTTAATTTTCTGTCCAGCAATTCTTCAACCTGATATAATTAATAAGGAAATTAATTATTCAGAGACCCAAACGAAGGAATTTGGCTAAAATCCCATGATCCCGGGTCTGTGCCCCGAGTCCAATTTCGCGGGACGTTTCCAATCAACCTACCAAATTTTGCCCCATTCCAACACCGCCGCGATAAATGACAAAGTTACCCTTGGTGCGATTTTCTTCATTAATTTTCTGTCCAGCACTTCTTCAACCCGACATAATTAATAAGGAAATTAATTATTCAGAGGCCCAAACGAAGGAATTTGGCTAAAATCCCGTGATCTCGGGTCTGTGCCCTGAGTCCAATTGCCGTTTCCAATCAACCTGCCAAATTTCGCCCCATTTCGACATCGTCGTGCCAAATGAAAAAATTGTCCCTAGTGCAGTTTATCTTTGTTAATTTTCTGTCCAACACCTCTTCAACCCGACATAATTACAAAGGAAATTAATTATTCGGAGGCCCAAACGAAGGAATATGGCTAAAATCCCATGATCCTGGGTCTGTGTCCCGAGTTCAATTTTGCGGCCGTTTCCAATCAACCTGCTAAATTTCAGCCCATTCCGACACCGTCGTGCCAAAAGATAAAATTACCCCTCGGGCGGTTTTTTTTGTTTATTTTCTTTCCACCACTTCTTTAAACTGACAAAATTAATAAGGAAATTAATTATTCGGAGGCCCAAACAAAGGAATTTGGCTAAAATCCCGTGATCCCGGGTCTGTGCTCAGAGTCCAATTTCGTGGGCCGTTTCCAATCAACCTGCCAAATTTCAGCCCATTCCGAAATCGTCGCGTGAAAAGACAAAATTGCCCCTGGTGTGCTTTTTTTTGTTAATTTTCTGTCTAACACTTCTTCAACCTAACAAAATTAATTAAGAAATTAATTATTCGAAGGCCCAAACGAAGGAATTT
>NW_019262705.1:0-5455 GCF_002742605.1 Olea europaea var. sylvestris | reverse complement strand
GCCCATTCCAACACCGTCGTGATAAATGACAAAGTTACCTTTGGTGCTGTTTTGCTTTGTTAATTTTCTGTCTAGCACTTTTTCAACCTAACATAATTAATAAGGAAATTAATTATTCAAAGTCCCAATCTCTCGGGCCGTTTCCAAAAAACCTGCCAAATTACAGCCCTTTCCGACACCGTCATGATAAATGACTAAGTTACCCTTGGTGCAATTTTGCTTCGTTAATTTTGTGCTCGGCACTTCTTCAACCTGACATAATTAATAGGGAAATTAATTATTTGGAGGCCTAAACATAGGAATTTGGCTAAAATCTCGTGATCTCGGGCCTAAGCCTCGAGTCCAATTTCGCGGGCCGTTTCCATTCAACCTTCCAAATTTCGGTCCATTCCGACACCGTCGCGCCAAAAGACAAAATTGCCCCTGGTGCGATTTTTTTTGTTAATTTTCTGTCCAACACTTCTTCAACCTGACATAATTAATAAGGAAATCAATTATTCAGAGGCCCAAACGAATGAATATGGCTAAAATCCCGTGATCTCGGGTCTTTACCCCGAGTCCAATTTAGCGGGCCGTTTCCATTCAACCTGCCAAATTTCGGCACATTTCGACACCGTCGTGCCAAAAGACGAAATTGACCCTGGTGCAATTTTTTTTGTTAATTTTCTGTCCAACACTTCTTCAACCTAACATAATTAATAAGGATATCAATTATTCAGAGGCCCAAACGAATGAATATGGCTAAAATCCCGTGATCTCGAGTCTTTACCCCGAGTCCAATTTAGCGGGCCGTTTCCAATCAACCTGCCAAATTTTGGAGCATTCCGACACCGTCCCGATAAATGACAAAGTTACCCTTGGTGCGGTTTTGCTTCGTTAATTTCTGTCCAGCACTTCTTCAACCTGACATAATTAATAAGGAAATTAATTATTTAGAGGCCCAAGTGAAGGAATTTGGCTAAAATCCCGTGATCCTGGGTCTGTGTCCCGAGTCCAATTTCGCGGGCCGTTTCCAATCAACCTGCCAAATTTCGATCCCTTCCGACACCGTAACGCCAAAAGACAAAATTGCCCCTGGTGTGATTTTTTTTGTTATTTTTCTGTCCAACACTTCTTCAACCTAACATAATTAATAAGGAAATTAATTATTCGGAGGCCCAAACGAAGGAGTATGGCTAAAATCCTGTGCTCCCGGGTCCGTGCCCCAAGTCCAATTTCGCGGGGCGTTTCCAATCAACCTGCCAAATTTCGGCCCATCCGACACCGTCGCGCCAAAAGACAAAATTTACCCTGGTACGATTTTTTTTTTGTTAATTTTCTTTCTAACAGTTCTTCAACTGGACATAATTAATATGGATATCAATTATTTGGAGGCCCAAACGAAGGAATATGGCTAAAATCCCGTGATCCCGGGTCTTTGCCCCGATTTCAATTTCGCGGGCCGTTTCCAATCAACCTGCCAAATTTTGGCCCATTCCAACACCGTCGTGATAAATGACAAAGTTACCCTCGGTGTGGTTTTGCTTCGTTAATTTTCAACCCAGTACTTCTTCAACCTGACATAATTAATAAGGAAATTAATTATTCAAAGGCCCAAACGAAGAAATTTGGCTAAAATCCCGTGATCCCGGGTCTGTGCCCCGGGTCCAATTTCGCAGGCCATTTCCAATCAACTTGCCAAATTTTTGCCCATTCCAACACCGTCGCAATAAATGACAAAGTTACCCTTGGTACGGTTTTGCTTTGTTAATTTTCTGTCTAGCACTTTTTCAGCCTTACATATTTAATAAGGAAATTAATTATTCAGAGTCCCAATCGAAGGAATTTGGGTAAAATCCCGTGATCCCGGGTCTGTGCCCCAAGTCCAATTTCGCGGGCCGTTTCCAATCAACCTGCCAAATTTCGGCCCATTCCGACACCGTCACGCCAAAAGACAAAATTGACCCTGGTGCGATTGTTTTTTTAATTTTCTGTCCAACACTTCTTCAACCTGACATAATTAATAAGGAACTTATTCAGAGGCCCAAACGAAGGAATATGGCTAAAATCCCGTGATCTCGGGTCTTTTCCCCGAGTCTAATTTCGCGGGCCGTTTCCAATCAACCTGTCAAATTTCAGCCCATTCCGACACCGTCGTGCCAAAAGACAAAATTGAACCTGGTGCGATTTTTTTTGTTAATTTTCTATCCAACACTTCTTCAACCTGAATTAATTAATCAGGAAATCAATTATTCGGAGGCCCAAACGAAGGAATATGGC
The DNA here is from genome assembly GCF_002742605.1 of Olea europaea var. sylvestris. Classification (NCBI taxonomy): domain Eukaryota; kingdom Viridiplantae; phylum Streptophyta; class Magnoliopsida; order Lamiales; family Oleaceae; genus Olea; species Olea europaea. The sequence goes on along the minus strand of NW_019262705.1, from coordinate 3,196 downwards.
TAAAATCCCGTGATCCCGGGTCTTTGCTCCGAGTCCAATTTCGCGGGCCTTTTCCAATCAACCTGCCAAATTTTGGCCCATTCCAACACCGTCGCGATAAATGACAAAGTTACCCTTGGTGCGGTTTTGCTTCGTTAATTTTCTGTCCAGCACTTTTTCATCCTGACATAATTAATAAGGAAATTAATTATTCAGAGACCCAAACGAAGGAATTTGGGTAAAATCCCGTGATCCCGGGTCTGTGCCCCGAGTCCAATTTCGCGGGATGTTTCCAATCAACCTACCAAATTTTGCCCCATTCCAACACCGCCGCGATAAATGACAAAGTTACCCTTGGTGCGGTTTTGCTTCATTAATTTTCTGTTCAGCACTTCTTCAACCCGACATAATTAATAAGGAAATTAATTATTCAGAGGCCCAAACGAAGGAATTTGGCTAAAATCTTGTGATCCTAGGTCTGTGCCCCGAGTCCAATTTCGCGGGCCGTTTCCAATCAACCTGCCAAATTTCGCCCCATTTCGACATCGTCGTGCCAAATGAAAAAATTGTCCCTAGTGCAGTTTATCTTTGTTAATTTTCTGTCCAACACTTCTTCAACCCGACATAATTAAAAAGGAAATTAATTATTCAGAGGCCCAAATGAAGGAATATGGCTAAAATCCCATGATCCTGGGTCTGTGCACTGCATCCAATTTCGTGGGCCGTTTCCAATCAACCTGCCAAATTTCAGCCCATTCCGACACCGTCGTGCCAAAAGACAAAATTGCCCCTGGTACAGTTTTTTTTGTTTATTTTCTTTCCACCACTTCTTCAACCTGACAAAATTAATAAGGAAATTAATTATTCGGAGGCCCAAACGAAGGAATTTGGCTAAAATCCCATGATCTCGGGTCTGTGCCTGGAGTCCAATTTCGTGGGCCGTTTCCAATCAACCTGCCAAATTTCAGCCCATTCCGAAATCGTTGCGTGAAAAGACAAAATTGCCCCTGGTGTGCTTTTTTTGTTAATTTTCTGTCTAACACTTCTTCAACCTAACAAAATTAATTAAGAAATTAATTATTCGGAGGCCCAGACGAAGGAATTTGGCTAAAATCCCGTGATCCCGGGACTGTGCCATAGTCCAATTTCCCGAGCCGTTTCCAAAAAACTGCCAAATTACAGCCCTTTCCGACACCGTCATGATAAATGACTAAGTTACCCTTGGTGCAGTTTTGCTTCGTTAATTTTCTGCTCGGCACTTCTTCAACCTGACATAATTAATAGGGAAATTAATTATTTGGAGGCCTAAACATAGGAATTTGGCTAAAATCTCGTGATCTCGGGCTTATGCCCCGAGTCCAATTTCGCGGGCCGTTTCCATTCAACCTGCCAAATTTCGGTCCATTCCGACACCGTCGTGCCAAAAGACAAAATTGCCCCTGGTGTGATTTTTTTTTGTTAATTTTCTGTCCAACACTTCTTCAACCTAACATAATTAATATGGAAATCAATTATTCAGAGGCCCAAACGATGGAATATGGCTAAAATCCCGTGATCCCGGGTCTTTGCCCCAAGTCCAATTTTGCGGGCCGTTTCCATTCAACCTGCCAAATTTCGGCCCATTTCGACACCGTCGCACCAAAAGACAAAATTGACCCTGGCCCAATTTTTTTTGTTAATTTTCTGTCCAACACTTCTTCAACTTGACATAATTAATAAGGAAACCAATTATTCGGAGGCCCAAACGAAAGAATATGGCTAAAATCCCGTGATCCCGGGTCTGTGCCCCGGGTCCTATTTCGAGGGTCGTTTCGAATCAACCTGCCAAATTTTGGCCCATTCCAACACCGTCCCGATAAAAATGACAAAGTTACCCTTGGTGCGATTTTGCTTCGTTAATTTTCTGTCCAGCACTTCTTTAACCTGACATAATCAATAAGGAAATTAATTATTCAGAGGCCTAAACGAAGGAATTTGGCTAAAATCCCGTGATCCCGGGTCTGTGCCCCGAGTCCAAATTCGCGGGCCGTTTCCATTCAACCTGCCAAATTTCGACCCATTTCGACACCGTCGTGCCAAAAGACGAAATTGACCCTGGTCCAATTTTTTTTGTTAATTTTCTGTCCAACACTTCTTCAACCTGACATAATTAATAAGGATATCAATTATTTAGAGGCCCAAACGAATGAATATGGCTAAAATCCCGTGATCCCGGGTCTTTATCCTGAGTCCAATTTCGCGGGCCGTTTCCAATCAACCTGCCAAATTTTGGCACATTCCGACACCGTCCCGATAAATGACAAAATTACCCTTGGTGCGGTTTTGCTTCGTTAATTTTCTGTCCAGCACTTCTTCAACCTGACATAATTAATAAGGAAATTAATTATTTAGAGGCCCAAACGAAGGAATTTGGCTAAAATCCCGTGATCTCGGGTCTGTGCCCCGAGTCCAATTTCATAGGCCGTTTCCAATCAACCTGCCAAATTTTGGCACATTCCGACTCCGTCCTGATAAATGACAAAATTACCCTTGGTGCGGTTTTGCTTCGTTAATTTTCTGTCCAGCACTTCTTCAACCTGACATAATTAATAAGGAAATTAATTATTTAGAGGCCCAAACGAAGGAATTTGGCTAAAATCCCGTGATCTCGGGTCTGTGCCCCGAGTCCAATTTCATAGGCCGTTTCCAATCAACCTGCCAAATTTCGGCCCATTCCGACACCGTCGCGCCAAAAGCCAAAATTTACCCTGGTACGATTTTTTTTTGTTAATTTTCTTTCTAACAGTTCTTCAACCGGACATAATTAATATGGAAATTAATTATTCAGAGGCCCAAACAAAGGAATTTGGCGAAAATCCCGTGATCCCGGGTCTGTGCCCCGAGTCCAATTTCATAGGTCGTTTCCAATCAACCTGCCAAATTTCGGCCCATTTCGACACCGTCGCGTCAAAAGACAAAATTTCCCCTGGTGTGCTTTTTTTTGTTAATTTTCTGTCCAACACTTCTTCAACCTGACAAAATTAATTAGGAAATTAATTATTCGGAGGCCTATACGAAGGAATTTGGCAAAAATCCCGTGATCCCGGGTCTGTGACATAGTCCAATTTCGCGGGTCGTTTCCAAAAAACCTGCCAAAATTACAGCCCTTTCCGACACCGTCGCGATAAATGACAAAGTTACCCTTGGTGCAGTTTTGCTTCGTTAATTTTCTGCTCGA
>NW_019262704.1:18134-22766 GCF_002742605.1 Olea europaea var. sylvestris | reverse complement strand
CATCTATCACGTATATCAAAATTAATTTGATAATACGTGAATTTTACATATACATATGTTGAATCTGCAATACGTGATCTCATATTTCTCGATCATTATGTTTTCTTTGTACCTCCCTTTGAATTAATTAATGTTTTTTTCCTTTACATCAATCCACGTACATTTTTATGGAGATATATTTATATTAAATCAATTGATATGCATTAATTCATGTTCCTATACCCTCCTTATATTTAGATTAGCCCTTTACATTCTACACATGCTTATAATTTTTTTTTTGGTTTAATTGGTCAATATTCTTTGTAAACAAGCTTCAATTCCAGATCTCTATTTTGACTGATTCCATATATATATATATATAAATATACAATTAACAAATAACTGTACCCAACTCATCTTTTCTCTCAAATTCATTGATTTTTGCAAATTTCATGCCTTAATTGGTTAATACTAATTCAATTCTTCTAATTGCACAAAATTAGAATTTCGTGCCATAATATGTGAATAGGTTTCTACATGTCACCAATTTTTTTTGTGTTTCACTCGACTCACGTTATTAATTTAAAATAATATTTTACATGTGTTTGTATATTAATTAATGATGAGCAATTGGATGTATTATCATTTTTTTATATTTAGTTACAAAACATTACATTAAATTTATTTTTAATTGTTGTTGCTCTTGAAGTAGCACAACATTATAATTAATATTTCAGAAGAATATTAATCATAAATCTATTCGTTGTTGCTCCAGAAGTAGCACAACATTATAAGAATATTATTTGCTTCTGAAGAGCATAAATTATAACTTTCAATATTCCAAAAGAATATTGACATATTGCACTTGAAGAAATAATAGCAAAATATAATGTGCTCTAGAAGTAGCATATGTTTCGAAGAACATATTATTTCAAATTAGTGTTTATCCCTAGAGGAAAACACGTAACTTAAAGTCATGTTGATATTGACTATTTGATTAACATATGATGATTAATCATATTTTTCGAAACTAATTGTATTTTTTTTATTGTGTAGTTAAACAAATGGCAAACATTATGAAACTTGAGTTTGATGCACTTGACATATCTGGTAAAAATTATCTGTCATGAATACTGGATGCTGATATCCATCTCGTCTTAAAAGATCTGGGAGAGACAATAAAAGAAGGAAATAATGAATCCCTGCAGGATCGTGCAAAAGCACTCATTTTCCTTCGTCACCATCTTCACGATGGATTAAAAATTGAATATCTCACTGAGAAAGATCCACAAGTTCTTTGGAAAAAGTTAACTGAAAGATTTGATTATCAGAGGACTATAGTCCTCCCCAAAGCCCGTTATGAGTGGATGCACCTTCATTTGCAAGATTTTAAAATGGTTAGTGAGTACAATTCTGAATTGTTCAGAATATGTTCAAAGTTGACTTTGTGTGGAAAAAAAATCACCAATGAAGATATACTGGAAAAAACTTTCTCCACTTTTCATGCCTCGAATATGCTCCTGCAGCAGCAATATCGTGAGCTTGGCTTCAAAAAGTATTCAGAACTTATATCTTGCCTATTAGTTGCTGAACAAAATAATGAATTGTTGATGAAAAATTATGGATTACGTCCAACTGGTTCTGTACCATTACCTGAAGCAAATGGTACTACATTGGTTGAAGCAAATACAATATCAAGACAAGAACGTGGACGTGAACACGAATTTGGACGTGGACACGGACACGGACACGGACGTGTACGTGGAATAAATCATGGAAGAAATAATCAACAAAGTTATCAACAACAAGGTAATAAATTCAAAATGCACAAAGCAAACGAGAGTGAAAAATCTAAAAAGGAGCATGAAGAAAGTTGCTTCAAATGTGGAATGAAAGGGCATTGGGCACGTATGTGTCGTATCTCAAAACATCTTGTGCATCTCTACCAGAGATCAATCAAGGGAAAAGAAAAATTGGAGACTAATTTTATTGATTATGATGATCCAATTGATGTGACTCATTTGAATGTCTCCGATTGCTTTACTGATCCAAATGGAAATATTGACCATTTGGTTGGGGTTGGTGTGATAGAAGATATAGATTAATTTACTAATATTTCTTTCATTTTAAAAATTCAGTCTGAATTATGTTTTTACTTTTCCGCACAAAAAAAAAATAAAATAAAACTCTATTATGCACAGTTTATTTCATGATATTAAGTAATGTTTACTTTTTTAAATCTAAATTCAAGCTTTTTTTTTAAATTTTGTTTATTTTGTTATATTTATAGATTCATGATGGATAGTCAAGACAGCTGCTTAATTGATAGTGCAACTACACATACTATTCTTCAAGACAAAAAATACTTTTTGGACTTAATATTAGCTGAAAATAATGTTAACACGATATCGGGTGCGTCGAATATCGTTGAAAGCTCCGGAAGAGCTTGTATTATTTTACCAAATAATATAAAATTATATATTGACGATGCACTTTATTCTAGCAAATCCTGAAGAAATTTGCTTAGTTTTAAAGATATTCGCTGCAATGAATATCACATTGAGACGATGCAAGAAAATAATGCTGAATATCTTTGCATCACTTCTTTTGTATCTGGCAAGAAACAGATAAAAGAAAATTTTCATACACTCCCGTCTGGCATGTATTTTACATTTATAAAAATGGTCGAATCAAATAGTGTTACGAACCAGAAGTTCATTGATTCAAAAAGTTTTATACTTTGGCATGATCGACTTGGACATCCAGGAGCCATAATGATGCGTCAAATAATAAACAACTCACATGGACATCCTTTAAAGAACCAGAAGATTCTTTTATTTAATGATTGTTCATGTGTAGCTTGTTCACAAGACAAGTTAGTCATTAGACCTTCAACTGCAAATGTCAATATTGAATCTCCAACTTTCTTGAAAAGAATACATGGAGATATATGTGGGCCAATACACCAACCATATGGACCATTTCGTTACTTTATGGTATTAATTGATTTTTCTACAAGATGGTCACATGTTTGCCTACTTTCAACTAGGAATGTAGCATTTGCTAGACTACTTGCTCAAATCATAAAATTGTTAGCACAATTCCCCAATTACTCAATCAAGATTATTCGTCTTGACAATACTGGTGAATTTAGATCACAAGTATTTGATGATTATTGTATGTCAATTGAGATTGAAATTGAACATTCAGTTGCACATGTTCATACACAAAATGGTTTAGCGGAATCATTTATTAAACGTCTATAACTTATTGTTAAATCATTATTTATGAAAACAAAACTCCCAACTTCTGTTTGGGGTTATGCCATATTACATGCTCCATCATTGGTTCGTATAAGACCAACTGCCTATCATCAATATTCACCTTTGCAACTTGTATTTGGTCATGAATCTGATATTTCTCACCTACAGATTTTTGGTTGTGCTGTTCAAGTTCCTATTTCACCCCCACAACGTACTAAAATGGGTCCCCAACGAAAACTTGAGATTTACGTGGGTTTTGATTCACCATCTATTATTAGATATTTTGAACCTTTAACGGGTGACTTATTTACTACACGTTTTGCAGATTGTCATTTTGATGAAATGACTTTCCCAACTTTGGGAGGAGAAAAACTATATCCTGAAAAGCAAGATAGAATTTCTTGGAATGAGACAAATTTATCTCACTTTGATCCCCACAGCAATCAATGTGAACAAGAGGTTGAAAAAATCATTTATTTGCAAAGAGTTGCAATTCAACTACTTGATGTATTTGTTGACACGAGAAAAGTGACAAAGTCATATATTCCAACAGAAAATATTTCAGCAAAAATTAATGTCCCTGCAGGACAATCTGCTGCGGCAAATGAATCTCAAATATGCCAGAAGCGTGGTCGACCAATTGGTTCAAAAGACTCTGTACCTCGAAAAAGAAGAATACAGGAGAAAAACCAATCAAAAATTTCAGAAGAAATCACATTAGAAAAGATTAATCAATCAAATATTGAATGTACGGTTCCTGAAGAACCACAGGTGTCCGAAAATAATGAGATCTCAATAAATTATATGATATCTCATAAATTATGGGAACGAAATAATATTGTTATAGACAATATTTTCGCCTTTAACATGCCTCTTGATATTATGCAAAATGAGGATCCTGAACCACAGTCTGTTAATGACTGTCGAAATAGAAATGATTGGTCAAAATGGAAAGAAGTTATACAGGCAAAATTGAATTCTTTGGAGAAACGAAAAGTGTTTGGTCTAGTAGTTCGAACACCTGAAAATGTAATCCCTGTTGGATACAAATGGGTTTTTGTACGAAAGAGAAATGAGAATAATGAAATTACAAGATACAAAGCCCGATTAATGGCTCAAGGTTTCTCCCAAAGACTGGGTATTGATTATGAGGAAACATATTCTCCCGTAATGGATATCATCACTTTTAGATTTTTAATTAGTTTGACCGTGTCACAAGGGCTCGATATGCGCCTTATGAATGTAGAAACTGCCTACCTATATGGTTCATTTGACAGTGACATATATATGAAAGTCCTTAAAGGATTTAAGGTGCCAGGAATAAATGATACATGTCCGAGAACTATGTTCTCAATTAAATTGTAAAAATCATTATATGGATTGAAACAAT
>NW_019262704.1:0-9865 GCF_002742605.1 Olea europaea var. sylvestris | reverse complement strand
CGATACATATATTGAATCGGAGTCCAACCCCAGTTGTGAAGGAAGTAACACCTGAAGAGGCTTGGAGTGGTAACAAACCTATTGTGCATTATTTTTGAATATTTGGATGTGTTGCTCATGTATATATTCCAGACAGTTGAAGATCAAAGTTTGATGATAAGAGTGAGAAATGTGTCTTATTGGGTATAAGTGAGGAATCGAAAGCCTATAGGGTATACAATCCAGTTTCAAAGAAAGTGGTAATTAGTAGGGATGTGGTATTTACTGAAGATGAGAAATGGGATTGGGAAGAAGCATTGATGAGTTGAAAGCTGATGTACTAGAGTGGGGTGATGAGGAAGAAAACATGAATCGAGAAGATCAAATTGAAGGTGTGAATGCTGAAAATGAGGAAGTAGAAGAAGGAAGAGGTATCAATTTTCCATCCAGTGAATCAAATAAAGAAAGTTCTTTGAGTCCAGTTCAAAGGAGGAACAGAAGAGAGCCTTCTTGGATGCAAGATTATGTTTCAGGTGAAGGTTTATCAGAGGAAGATGAGATTGAAAATTTGGTGATGTTCACTACTTCTGAAGACCCCGCATCTTTTGAAGAAGTTGTCAAGAGTTCAAAGTGGAGAGAAGCCATGAAATTGGAGATCAAAGCTATCGAAGAGAATGAGACTTGAGACTTAACAACATTACCAGAAGGAGCAAAGAAAATCGGGGTGAAATGTGTGTATAAAACTAAGCGTAACGAGAAAGGTGAGGTGGACAAGTTTAATGCTCGCCTTGTGGCAAAGAGAATGAGACTTGAGACTTAACAACATTACCAGAAGGAGCAAAGAAAATCGGGGTGAAATGTGTGTATAAAACTAAGCGTAACGAGAAAGGTGAGGTGGACAAGTTTAATGCTCGCCTTGTGGCAAAGAGAATGAGACTTGAGACTTAACAACATTACCAGAAGGAGCAAAGAAAATCGGGGTGAAATGTGTATATAAAACTAAGCTTAACGAGAAGGGTGAGGTGGACAAGTTTAATGCTCGCCTTGTGGCAAAGGGATACTCACAGCAGCATGGTATCGATTACAATGAGATGTTTTCTCCGGTAGCCAGATGGGATACTATCAGAGTAATTCTCGTCCTTGCGGCACAAAAGGTTGGTGTGTCTATCAATTGGACGTGAAAAGCGCGTTCTTGCATAGAGAATTAAATGAGGCTGTGTTTGTCGATCAACCACAAGGGTTCGAAAGAAAGGTGGAAGAACATAAGGTTTACAAACTTAGAAGAGCATTGTACGGACTCAAGCAAGCTCCCCGACCTTGGTACCGTAGAATTGAAGGGTACTTCGTTAAAGAGAGCTTTGAGAAATACTATTGTGAGCACACATTGTTTGTGAAAACTGAAGATGGAGGTAGATTCTCATTGTGAGCCTTTACGTACATGATTTGATTTTTATTGGAAACAATAAGGATATATTTGTGAGATTTAAAGAGTCAATGAAGAAGGAATTTGCCATGTCTGATCTTGGCAAAGTGAAGTATTTCCTTGGTGTAGAAGTCATACAGAAGTGTTGGAGAGGTTTGGAATGCTGAATAGCAACTCGATGGAGAATCCAATTGTTCCAGGGTTTAGATTGTCAAAAAATAGGGGAGGAGCTGCTGTAGATACAACAATGTTCAAACAAATGATAGACAACCTCATGTACCTAACTGCCATAAGGTCGGACTTGATGTATTCTATTTGTTTAATTAGAAGATATATGGAGAGGCCCACTGAAATACGCTTGCAAGCTGCCAAAAGAGTCCTAAGATATTTGAAGGGAACAACTGAATTGGGGATTGCTTATAAAAGAGGTGACGAAGAAGGATTGGTGGGGTTTGCTGATAGTGATTATGCAGAAGACATTGATGATAGGAAAAACACTTCTGGATACATTTTCATGCTTCGAACTGGAGCAGTTTCATGGTCTTTGAAGAAACAACCAGTTGTGACCCTGTCGACTACAGAGGCCGAATTCATTGTAGCAACATATTGTGCATGTCAAGGAGTTTGACTGAGAAGAGTTCTTGAGAAGCTGGGACATACTCAAAGTAAGTGTACAACAATTTATTGTGAAAACAGTTAGGCCATAAAACTTTCAAAAAAATTCAATCATGCATGGGATGAGCAAACATATAGATGTGAGATTTCAATTTTTGCGCGACTTGATAAAGGAGAGAATTGTTGAACTAGTGCATTGCAGCACAAAAGAAAAGCTTTCTGATATTTTGACAAAGCCTCTCAAATTGGATGTGTTCTTGAGCCTGAATGATAAGCTTGGTATCTGTTTGAAGTTAGAGTAAACTAATTGCATTTTTGCAATTCAGTTTAAGGGAGGATATGTTGAAGCATTAAGGCTTAATTGTATTTACTGCTTTATATTTTACTTCTATTAATAATCCCCTAATTGTTGGGGGTAAGTTGTTAGTGCTGATTAGTATTTAAATTGGTTTGGACCTCTGGCCATGTTTTTAGGAGTGTTCAACGTGGAGTTTGTTTTCTGTTTTCTTTGTAAAAGGCTTATATAAAGCCACCGTTTATTGAATAAAAGTAAGCTTCATCTTCCAAACACAGTGAGTTATTCAATAGTTTAGTGAGTGACTTAACAGCCCAAACCTTCCATCTATTACGAGCTACGGACCTTTTTGTTTGACAAATGTGGCAATATCACCGGGTGAATCTACAGAGACGAGAGAGCAAAAGATAATTATCATATCAACAATAGATAATTTTCAACACCAGCTCCAAATGGCACAAAAGATAGATTGTCAAACATTTGCATGAATACACACTTAAGAAAGAGATATACATCTCATTACAATATGTGTAGATATATATAAAATTTACAATCTTCAAAAAATCATAGAGGAAAATCCACCAAAATTTGCTTTTATACAAGCAATAATGATGGGTGAAATTGAAGTAATTAGCATAAATAACATTAAGCCTATTTCTACAACCCTAGATTTCCTTAGAAAATAGCAGCTTTCATTTCTTGATGAAATGGTACCTCTGATTTTTATGCCACTTGTTTATTTCTATCCATCAGGCAGAAAAATCACACACATGGAAAGATCAAACCATCTCCAGAAATCTCTTTCAAAAACATTGAACTGATTTTATCCTTTGGCGAGGCATGCTGTGGACAATCTATATATTGATTGCAATGATGAAGGCGTTCCATTTGTTCAAGCTAAAGCAAACCTTAAACTTTTAGAAGTTATTTCGGATCCAATTCCGGGTAAAATGAACAAAATTCTTCCTTGTGAATTAGATGACTTGAAAAATCTTTGTTCAGCTGTGCAAATTACAGAGTTCAATTGTGGTAGAATCGCTATTGAATTACTTACTTCTCATAAGATTGATGAGGCCTTGTCAAATTTCTTGTTCGCAAATAGTTTAAATTTACGCAGTGGAGATGGAGGGTTTGGGCGATGGTCGGCTAAGTTGCAATGGTCGCGAAGGAGCAATGCGATAAAAGAGAGAGAGAGAGAGAGAGAGAGAGAGAGAGAGAGAGAGTTGGGCATTTTGGGTCTTCTTTCGGAGAGAAAAGCAGCAAGGTTTCGAAATGGGGATTCGGGTCATTCAACCGGTTTTCTTTTTCTTTTTTCTTTTTATTTTGTATTTCTTATTCCCTTTTTGCCTTGTTTTTTATTGTCTTTATTGTTCCACATCAACAATTGTAAATTCCTATTTTTTAATCTGTTTTGGACCCTGGCTAAGTAGCCTTATTGATTTTTTTTATTGTCTTTAATGTGCCACATCAGCAATTTTAAATCCCTATTTTTTAATCTGTTTTGGACCCTGGCCGAGTAGCCTTATTGAACTCCTACAGGCTTGTCTGGTCCATAATAAGGACAGCCAGGAACAAACTTCGAGAAACTTGGAGTGCTTCTGACCTGGGCCATTTTGATCCGCGTATTACCTAGAAAAGCCAAGGACTCCAATAACTTGCGCACGAGTATAAGATCATTAGAAAATATTTGGATTCTGAGAAGGAATTTCTTAACCTAATTTTTCCCAATGTCAAGTTGATTTCCCAACTCTTCAAGTCTTTCTAAGTTGTCATGGGAATGTGTATTCTTGAACACCTTAGGTACCAATGATTGGGTGCTATCCTTATTATCAAACTTAGTCATACCAATAATCGAAATTGGTGTAGAAAATCTATCGGATGGAAGGGTAGGGATTTCCATATCAGCCAGGAAGTGATGGATTAGACTAGGATAATAAAGTTTATACTGTTTAGCCTTCATGGGTCCCTCATAGATAATCCTTGCAAAAATCAATTTGATCAAGTCTAACGATACTTAGGGGAGTCCAAATTGTAAAGTAAATTTTTGAACAAAATTATGTACTTAGGGGTTAGTCTAGAGGCTGGTAAGTTATCAACTTTGTTAGGCCAGTTCCTTCCTATTAATTCCTTTACAACTGCATTAGTGGTTAACTCGTCATCATTCTCTTTAAGAACTTTATCAATCCCCAACTAGTCTCTTAGGATTGATGAACTAAATGTCACCAACCATTCTCTAATGTACGTTCTCCATAAAATTGGGTTACCAGTTTGAGTAATATTTTTGAAATGTTCGAGTAAAACTACTTCACAATAGCCTTATTAAACTTTGCATCAAATGTTAGAATCTTCTCCAATTTATGAAATCCAACGACTTCATACAATCCTACCAACACAGACTCGTCCAAGTTGACTTTGAATTCGTCAATAAAAGTTCGGTGAACAGTAAAGAAGACATTCAATGCTTCATTATCCTCAGATAGAAAGCAATAGTTGAAGAGGGTTAATAGTATGTCTACCTCATGAGAATGTTTGAAACCCGAACAATGTAGGATTAGACGTAGGCATTTCCAACACAATGTGGGCACCACTACCTGGGGTGGGATGTGCAGACTTGCTCGTAGGAGTGTGTATTGTCGACTTGCTAGTAGGAGTGTGTATTGTCGAACCATCCCCAACTTTCTATTTCCCGTTTTCTTCCCTAGTAGTCTTGTGTTTCGATAGCATTTTCCACTTAGTGAAAATACCAAACCTTTTTGCAGGGGGTTCAAAATGTTATTCAGACTTTTGAGATTTCCATTCCGCAGTTGCAGTGGTTTGTATATTCTTAGGCCTAGGTACTATGTTCTTAGCTAAACTTGTTCGCGAAATTATTTGTTTCAATTCAAAACCCACTGCAAGTATACAATTCGTTAACAAGTAGTAAAATGGACTATAAATCCAAGTCTCGATCCCACGAGGATTGAATTAGTTCGAATTAATCTAATATGACCTTAACTGAAACACGACCAGCAAATTGCGTTTTTGTACTTTAACTAACAAAATGTAATCGTTGATGCAATTATTGACTAAGGATTATACTAAGTTCAAAGTAACTTGGATGCAATTTAACTAAAATTTTATAAAATTAATGGATATTCTAACTCACTAGGATCACGAATCCCCAAGCAATACCCGTTCAATAGTCATTTATGCAAATTTGACACACAATTCCACAGAAGATGAATCGATATTCCTATTTTAATTTAGCAATCTCTCTCGAGCAATGTCAAACCTATCCCAATAAATGATTTGTCTATATTTCTATGACGAATACTAATATACCGACATGCATTATAATTCACGAATATCCAATGATTCACACAAGGCATAGAGGTATATTTCTATCCTCTATCGGACCATATGACGATTTATACTATGTCGAACCTATTTTCCTTCTTTCGAATGCATAAAATAGGTCACCACATTCATATAATCACGTGCACAATAATTATATGAAAATAAAAACGAAATAAATCAATCAATTCCGGAATTGGTGTTTACATACGTCAAAATCCAAAAAAATAATTAAACGTGGTATTACAAGGTTCATCGATCTCCTAGTAGTAATAAATTTAGCCCAACATGCTAAAAAGAACAAAACTTAAAAGTATTTGAAGAAACGACATTACCCGAATCAATATTCACTCCGATCTTCAATTGGCGCGGTGTTTATCTCTTGTTTTCTCCCTCGTTTTTTCTTCAAAATCTCCCAAAAACATGTAAAAATGACGTCCCTTTTGTTCTGGTCAAGTTTTTGTATTTATAGGACTCTAAAATTTTGTTTCCATAAGAGTTTCAGAAGAAAAAGGAAACCAAAATTTTTTTCAGATTTTTGTTCTATGCGACCGCATAAAAGGAATTTTTTAGGCCTTTTTTGTTTCGATATGGTACGATGCGACCGCATAGAGGATAATACTATGCGGTCGCATAGTATTATCAACTACGGAGAAATTGCGTTTTGGTCCTCCAACTTGCATCATTTACTTCTTAACATCTTCTCTTCATTCTTTTCATTTCATCATCCCAATATATCGTCAATTTGGTAATTGGCCTAATTAATTTCTTGATTTGTTCATCGGATCAACTTCTGGATATTTGCACTTTTGGTCCCTGAACTTTCACTTTGCGTCACTTTAGTCCTTTTTCGCGTCTTTTCTCCTGAATTTCACCATATTCATCGTTGTTTCCTAGAATTCACAATTGTAAGATTAAGTCACAATTCAATCATTTTACTCGTATTTAAGTCATGTTTGTGACCTAAATAAGTATATAAAAACACACTTATCAAACCCCCCAAACTTGAACTATTGTTTGTCCTCAAACAAGATAGTGACTTAATTATGAACAAACATGGCTTAATACCCTGTTGTGGCTCAAGATTGGATTGAGTATTTAAAAAGTTATCTGTACAAACATGACATCAACCTTTACCTGTTAAATGCATACTTGACGTGTGTGTGTGAATTCATGCCAACATATTAGGTTCATGATGAGTTTGAGTCCCGACCCCAAGTGGTCAAATATATCCTTGCTCGCTCGAGAGATGCACAACCCCCCAAACTTATTATTTTCACTAAATTATCCCGGGTTGTATTTTAAAATTAGGAGTTTACATAGTTGTAGTCCTCTCCCTCTTGTAGTTTGGATTAATCTCAGTATCATAAGTTTACATTTCAACAAGTGAAGGCTCTCCCAAGTTTGATTTCTTCGACACTCAAGATTAAAATAGGTTACTTGCCTCGCCTCAAAGGTATAGTTTCCTCAACCAAATGTCTAAGGGCTTTTCTTCATGTTATTGTCTCTCTTTTGTTTTTCTCGGTTTCCATTTTTTTTTAATATCATCTTCTCATTTGCTTTCTATATAACCCCTTTAGCGAGCTTTAGGCCGATGACTCCCAAACCAGTTGGCTTTAGGGCACTAGGTTTTAAACTCTTGCAGACTTATTCACTTGAGTTATAAAGGCTCGATTAGATAACTTTTTATTAACCTCTTTCCCTCTTACTTTCTATATGACCCTTTTAGCGAACTTTAGGTCGGTGACTCCCAAGCCAGTTGACTTTAGGGCACCAGATTTTGAAATATCCTTACAGGCTTATTTGCTCAAGTCATAAAGGCATGAAAAGAAGTGTCTTATTCTCACAAATTTATTTTATGCCCTTATTGTTTTAGACATTTAGTTTTCAAAACGAACCCCTAATTTAAGATTTTTACCTAATTTTCACCCCACTGGTCTAGCAATCCACACAATAAATTTCATGCACGGAGCCTCCACTCATCTCAATGCTTTCCTATAATAGCTCAACTATCACCAAACTGTCTTTAGGTAGTTTATGGGTTTATTCAATAGAGGGTTATCATTCTTTTCTTACTTTATGCTCAAAATCCATTCATTCACCTAACATGTCAAGCATGAATAGCGTGCATAGATAATGTCAACTGTTGCATCAACAAGTATCAGTTAGTCTAATTAACACTAGATCCAAAATTTTGCAATTTAAACTAGTCCAATAATAACATTATAGCGAACGAGGTTATTAAGCCCACACAAGCATGCATGAAGAGAATTAAAACAAACTGAATAGAATGCAAAAATTTATTATTATTATTTTTTTTTTCACTCATCATGCATGCATTAATGAAAAAAAATAGATAATGATGAACACGGATAAAGATGTGAAATAAATTATGTAACCCTCCCCAAACTTAGTTAATACATTGTCCTCAATGTTAGATTAACAAAAGATTAATGACATAATTTTTAAGGACAAAATGAAGATGAAGAATCAAAATGGGATAAACAATACTCCCCTGATCAAAACGGTGGGTGGAATGGAAAGTTGGGCTCGACATCATCATCGCCAGGAGGAGAGGAAAGGCGAGACATGATCTCTCTCAACATGGCAGACTGCCAGGTCTGCTCCATCTGCATGGCCTGAACCCTCGTCTCCAAATTCCCAAGAGGGTCCCAAGACTCGTTCACCCGTCACTGTATACCGTCCATCCGGCTAACGTACATGCCCAGACACCCATCAAAGGTACTCATCTGTCGGCGTGCTGCGATGGATTCACTGCTAGCAGTGGATGCGAAGTTTCGTGCAGATACCATATTTGTCTACACTTGCTGAATTGTGGTAGTCAGTGCCCCAAAGGATTGCTGAAGCTGCTGCATGTCTCAGCCGTGTCCAGTCATAATAGCAAACATCTGTCGTAATAATTGGGTGTCCACGTCAACTGGTGGTGGTAGAGCCTGTGACATTTCAAAGTCCGCTGCTGCTTGTCCCTCTGCAGCCAGTTGCTATTGTCGGCGCTCATTTTCCAATTTCTACTGATTTTAATCCTGGCAGGATCCTGGGCCTCGAGTGTGAGGCGTTTGATAAAAGGACTTGGTTTCTCCGATACCTCCCCTGGCTGAACTTGTATGTCAGCTGCTCTACAAATTCCACTTATCAGGCTCGAGAATATCAGTGATGTGTGCCTGTCATCCCTTGCGCCTATAATGTGTATCTGATTGTAAATATAGGTGGCCAAGTCAATTTTGTTTCCCTGAACTAAGTGGTAAATAAAACTTGCCTTCTGATCGGTGAATGTCGTCCGATGGAAGATTGGCTCGATGTTGTGGCAAATGAATAACCAAAGGATGGCGATAGACGGAGTAAGGTCTATCTGATACCAATCAGCAGTAGGGAGCGGCCAAGCATTTTTCCGGCCCAATAAAACTTCGGCCACTTCAACCCAGTTGAAATCATGCGGGACTGGGACTACATTTGTCCAGGTGAAATGATAGTAGTCATGTATTACCTCGGGTGAAAACATGATCCATTTGCCCCGAACCCAAGTTTGATGCAGATGGTCGGATCCTGGAGTGTCTATTTCAGCATTGAAATTTGCATAGAATTCCTGCACCAAGTTTTCATAGACGGGGTGTGGTCTTTCGATCACCTTTTCCCACCCGCAATTGTGGACTAGATAAACCAGTTCAAAACCTGGGAAATCATCCAATTTAACTGGTCTTTCAGGGATAAACGTCCATTTCCGGATAACATTGGCATAGCGGGCTGCTTGGTCAGAAGAAAGAAAACGTCGGACTCCCCCTTCGGGTTCCCTAGTCCGGGTTGTGCCAGATGTGGAACCAACTTTCTCCTTTCCCTTTGATGTATGCTTTGGGGGCATCCTACAAAGTTAAAGATACAGTAGTCAATAAATTGCAGTAATCAAAACGATAGGGAGAATGAAGTAAGCGAGACGAATAGTTTACAAATCCCCCAAACTTGCTTCAACAAGCATATAGAATACCATGGTGTGCACATATCAAAATATGACAAAGGGGGAAGTGTAAAGAGAATGCTGAGGTGAGAAATTAGAAAGTTAGGCTGAAACAAACACATGTAAAAAAAACCATATCCATGATCGAGTGCGCATGTTCGGCCCCAGACATCGTCGAGAAATATCGATATTCCCCCAGGCAAGCTCTAGGCATATGAGAGTATTCATTGAGATATACCACATATTCAAA